>NC_134082.1:37615815-37915815 GCF_000715075.1 Nicotiana tabacum
AAACGGGCGCGGCCCGCGGTGAGGAGACCTGAAGGGTACTCTATATAAATACGAGGTTTTGTGTTTTATTTGATATTTTGACCTAGAGAGCTCGGAGTTTGGCGATTTTTCCAGGGTTTTTCAAGAAATTCATCGGGGTAAGTAATTTTAACTCAGATTTGACTAGAGCACATGAATCTATCATTGAATTCATCATTTGATTCGTGATTTGGGATGGAATTTGGGAAGAAAATTGTGAAAACTTTCAAAAATGTAAAATAATGATTTGAAGGACCAAATGGTATCGGAATTGGATAATTTTGGTGTGGTTAGACTCGTGAGGGTATGAGGATTCTGAAAATATAAATTTTACCCGATTCCGAGACGTGGGCCCGGGGCTCGGGTTTTGCTAATTTCGGGATTTTTGATATTTTTCGAATGTTTTCGCTTGGGCTATGATCCCTTAGCATATTGTGACCTATTCGTTCTGATTTTGGATAGATTCGACGCGTGTGAAGGCCAATTTGAGAGGCAAGGGCATAGCGAGCTAGAGTTTTGGCCAGTTTGAGGTGAGTAATGATTTTAAATGATGTCCTGAGGGTTTGAAACCCTAGATTTACACAATGTAGTGCTATACTAAGTTGAGATACACGCTGTGTGATGAGCGTGAGGTTCAATGCTATGGGGATTGGGACTTGGTCCATCCCGAATGATATTTTACTACATTTTTGATTGAGATATATACCTTATTGTTGTTAATTGGGCTTGTTGCCATGCTTGGGGCCTTGTGCCGACCTGTAGAACCCTTAGGGGATTTTTGACTGGTTTTTCTCACTTATTTTGTTAAAGAATTTATATCCTCAGTCATGTTGCCAATTGTTTAAGAATGATATGAACCAAATTTTTGAAATGTTAATCATAAATAGGAAGAGATATGAGGGCTGAGATCCCGACCGTACATTATGCCCGAGAGGCTGTGATTTTTAAATGACTGAGAGGGGTCGAGGACCCAATAGTGAGGATATTTTATATGATATGGATCGGGCTGCGCGCCGCAGTAGATATATATATTATACACATTATGGATCAGGCTGCACGCCGCAGCAATTACTTATATGGACCGGGTTGCACGCCGCAGAAATTATAAAGAGCTTGGGCTGAAGGAGCCCCTCCGTAGTCTGTACACCCCCAGTAAGCACAATCGACTATTAATATTATGGATCGGCTGTACACCACAGCGATATACGAATCGGGCTGCACGCCGCAGCGGTATATATATTTATTGACTCGGTTATCGTGAGAAGTATATGAATTGAGAACTGAGGATAAGAAAGAATAAATGAACTAAAATGCTTGAGTAGCCGATTTATACTGATTATATCTATTTTACCTGGTTTAAAGAATTTCACATGATTTCCTCATTCACTACTGCTTAAATGATTTTACTATTTTGATATAGAACTGCTTAGTGCCTTTAACGTGATTTCATACTGTCAGCCATTATTTATTGTTATTACTCACTGGGTCGGAGTACTCACATTACTCCCTGCACCATGTGGGCAGGTACAGGTATTCCTGAGGCATAGAGCCAGCTTTCCTGCCGTTCTGTCTTCATCGGAGTTATCAAGGTAGCTGCATGGCTTTCGTAGACCCGATTTCTCCTTCTATCTCCACTTATCATTCCGCATTTTAGACATATTTCTGTATTAGATTGTTGAAACCTTGTAATAGAGGCTCAAACTTGTGACACCGGATCAGTGGGCTATTTTATAGAGATTTTTTTTTGTGATTATGGTTTCCGCACATTTCATCTGTTAAATTCATACTTCTATTTATATTAAATTGGTATTAAATCTCGAAAATTAGTATTGATTTATAAAGAAAGAGATCTTGAGATGTTAGTTTGTCGGGCTTGCCTAGCATTGTGTTGGGCGCCATAAAGGCCGGGGTTGGGGTCGTGACAAGTTGGTATCAGAGCCTAGGTTACTTGGTCTCGCGAGTCATGAGCCAGTTTAGTAGAGTCTCGCGGATCGGTACGGAGACGTCTGTATTTATCCTCGAGAGGTTACAAAACCTTTTGGAAAACTTCATATCCTTGAAACTCTTGTCGTGCGAACTTGTTGATCCGAGTGCTAAACTTCCGTTATTCTATTCTCTCGCAGATGGCGAGGACTCGCGCTATCGGATGAGGCAGATGTCCACCAATGCCACCCACTGAGGTCACCAGAGGCCGTGGGCATGGTCGTGGTCGTGGTAGAGGTAGAGTAGCGAGGGCAGCACTTATTGACCCACTAGTTGCCCCAACTCCGGATCAGGCTCCAACAGCAGCACCGGTTCAGGAACCAGCAGTGCCTATTGTGATCCCGGATCTACAGGAGGCCTTGGCACGGATCTTGATAGTTTGCACAAGCTTGGCTCAGGCAGTTTCAGCCACCACAGCAGCAGCTACTTCACAGGCCGGGGGAGGCAATCAGACCCCCACTGCTCGCACACCTAAGCAGGTAGTGTAGGGACTACAGACACCGGGGGCACCTTCAGCTCAGCCGGTTGCACCAGCTCAGGAGTTTGTTGTGCCAGTCATGTCGGACAATGAGCAGCGTAGTCTTGAGAGGTTTGGTAGACTCCAGCCTCTATCATTTAGTGGTGCCGAGGGCGAGGATGCCCAGGGTTTTCTTGATAAGTGTCAGCGGATACTTCGTACAGCAGGGATTCTTGAGACTAGTGGTGTGGAATTTACCACCTTTCAGTTTACTGGGGCTGCCTTCACTTGGTGGGAGGCGTATGAGAGGCGTAGGCCGGTTGGAGCAGCGCCCCTTACTTGGCATGAGTTCTCTACTCTCTTCTTGGAGAAGTATGTACTGTAGTCCCGCAGAGAGGAGCTGCGTAGACAGTTTGAGTGGTTGCGATATGGGGATATGACTGTGTCACAGTATGAGCCGAGGTTTTCTAAGTTGGCACGTCATGCCATTTGGATGGTTCTGACAGATCGTGAGAGGATCAGGAGATTTGTTGATGGCCTTAACTATCATCTCTATATTCTTATGACCCGAGAGAGGGTGTTGGGTGCTACGTTCGAGGAGGTGGTTGATGTCGCTCGGGAGACTGAGATGGTTCGCCATCAGGATAGAGAGGAGAGGGAGGCCAAGAGGCCTCGAGGCTCTGGCAGTTTTAGTGGTGCTCCTTCGAGGGGCTAGTTCCAGCAGGGTAGAGTTCGTTCTTTTAGGCCCGCTCAGTCATCCCGTCCAGAGTATCGTGGGGCATCCTTAGGTCGTGGTTATCATGGGTCGCAGCAGGGCCAGTCATCACTCAGCGCCCTTCCAGCTCAGAGTTCATCTTGTGCCCCATCAGTCCAGGGTTCTTCCGTGGCAGGTCCTTCTTCTGGCCATTCTGGTGTCAGGGGTTCCCTTCAGTCCCCATCTCCAGCACCAGGTAGTTGTTATGAGTGTGGAGAGTTTGGGCATATGAGGAGGCAGTGTCCTCGACTTCGCGATGGTCAGTATCAGCAAAGGGGTCAACCCTCGACTTCTGCTCCAGTTACTTCACCACCCGCCCAGCCAGCTAGGGGTGGAGGTCAGGCAGCCAGGGGTCGCCCTAGAGGGGGAGGTCGATTAGGGGGCGG
Organism: Nicotiana tabacum; assembly: GCF_000715075.1. NCBI lineage: Eukaryota > Viridiplantae > Streptophyta > Magnoliopsida > Solanales > Solanaceae > Nicotiana > Nicotiana tabacum. The sequence goes on from NC_134082.1 coordinate 37,619,414, forward strand.
TCAGGCCCATTTCTATGCACTCCCAGGTAGACCCGACATCATTGCTTCGGATGCTGTCATTACAGGTATTATTTCAGTCAGCCACAGAGATGCCTTTGCATTATTTGATCCCGGTTCCACCTTTTCTTATGTGTCATCATACTTTGCTCATTATTTGGGTACTCCCGGTGAGTTTCTTGCTTTACCTGTTCATGTATCTACCCCGGTGGGCGATACTGTTGTTGTAGACCGTGTGTACCGGTCATGTGTTGTGACTATTGGGGGTCTGGAGACCCGAGTGGATCTATTGCTATTGAGCATAGTGGATTTTGATGTCATTTTGGGCATGGATTGGCTATCTCCATGTCGTGCTATTCTAGACTATCATGCTAAGACAATCACTTTGGCTATGCCAGGTGTACCGCGAATCGAGTGGCGTGGTATGACTAATTATGTTCCTAGTAGAGTAATATCCTTCTTGAAGGCCCAACGTATGGTTGGGAAGGGTTGCCTTTCATATCTAGCGTTTGTGAGGGATGTTGGAGCCGAGACTCCTAGTATTGATTCTGTTCCAGTTGTGAGGGATTTTCCTAATGTTTTTCCTACAGACCTGTCGGGCATGCCACCGGACAGGGATATTGATTTTGGTATTGACCTGTTGCCGGGCACTCAGCCCATTTCTTTTCCGCCGTATTGTATGGCACCAGCAGAGTTGAAGGAATTGAAAGAATAGCTCCAGGAACTCCTAGATATGGGGTTCATTCGGCCTAGTGTGTCACCTTGGGGTGCGCCCGTTCTGTTTGTGAAGAAGAAGGATGGCACAATGAGAATGTGCATCGATTATAGGCAATTGAACAAGGTAACAATTAAGGACAAGTATCCTTTGCCTCGCATTGATGATTTATTTGATCAGCTTCAGGGAGCGAGAGTGTTCTCCAAGATTGATCTCCGTTCGGGTTATCACCAGTTGAAGATCAGGGATTCAGATATTCTTAAGACTGCTTTCAGGACCAGATATGGTCATTATGAGTTTCTTGTTATGTCTTTCGGGCTAACCAATGCCCCAGTAACATTCATGCATTTGATGAACAGCGTGTTCCGGCCTTATCTTGATTCATTCGTTATAGTATTCATTGATGATATCCTGGTGTACTCGCGTAGCTAGGAGGAGTACGCAGAGCATTTGAGAGTTGTGTTGCAGAGATTGAGGGAGGAGAAGCTTTATGCAAAGTTCTCCAAGTGTGAGTTTTGGCTCAGTATAGTGGCTTTCTTGGGACATGTGGTGTCCAGCGAGGGTATTCAGGTTGACCCAAAGAAGATAGAGGTTGTTCAAAGTTGGCCTAGACCATCCTCAGCCACAAAGATTCGTAGCTTTCTTGGGTTGGCAGACTATTATCGCCGGTTTGTTCAGGGATTTTCATCCATTGCATCGCCCTTGACCAAGTTGACTCAGAAGGGTGCTCCATTTGTATGGTCGGACGAGTGTGAGGAGAGCTTTCAGAAGCTTAAGACAGCCTTGACCACAGCTCCAGTGTTGGTTTTGCCATCAGCTTCAGGTTCATATACTATGTATTGTGATGCTTTGAGCATTGGTATTGGTTGTGTGTTGATGCAGGAGGGTAGAATTTTTGCTTATGCTTCTCGTCAGTTGAAGCCCCATGAGAAGAACTAACCCGTTCATGATTTGGAGTTGGCTGCCATAGTTCATGCATTGAAGATTTAGAGGCATTACTTGTATGGCGTATCTTGTGAGGTGTTCACTGATCATCGCAGTCTTCAGCATTTGTTCAAGCAGAAAGATCTTAATTTGAGGCAGCGGAGATGGTTAGATTTGCTTAAGAATTATGAAATCACTATATTGTACCATCCGGAAAAGGCCAATGTAGTGCCCAATGCTTTTAGCCGAAAGGCAGTGAGTATGGGGAGTTTGGCATACATCCCAGTTGGGGAGAGACCTCTTGCAGTTGATGTTCAGGACTTGGCCAATCGGTTCGTGAGGTTGGATAATTTGAAGCCCAGTCGGGTGTTAGCATGTGTGGTTTCTCGGTCTTCCTTATATGATTGCATCAAAGAGCGCCAGTATGATGATCCGCATTTGCTTGTCCTTAAGGATAGAGTTCAGCATGATGATGCCAAAGTTGTGACCATCGGTGATGATGGTGTGTTGAGGATGCAGGGCCGAATTTGTGTGCCCAATGTGGATGGACTTAGAGCGTTGATTCTGGAAGAGGCCCATAGCTCGCGGTATTCTATCCATCCGGGTGCCGCGAAGATGTATCAGGATTTGAGGCAGCACTATATGTGGAGAAGAATGAAGAAAGATATTGTATGATTTGTAGCTCGGTGTCTCAATTGTCAGCAGGTGAAATATGAGCATCAGAGACCGGGTGGCTTGCTTCAACAGATGGTTATTCCCGAGTGGAAGTGAGAAAGGATCACTATGGACTTTGTGGTTGGACTTCCTCGGACTTTGAAGAAGTTTGATGCTATTTGGATGATTGTGGATCGGCTGACCAAGTCTGCGCATTTCATTCCTGTGTGTACTACCTATTATTCAGAGCGGTTGGCAGGGATTTATATCGGGGAGATTGTTCGGTTGCATGGTGTTCCGGTTTCCATCATCTCAGATAGAGGTACTCAGTTTACTTCGCAGTTTTGGAGAGTCGTGCAGAGAGAGTTGGGTACTCAGGTAGAGTTGAGCACATCGTTTCATCCTCAGACGGATGGACAATCCGAGCGCATTATTCAGATATTGGAGGACATGTTGCGCGCCTGTGTTATTGATTTCGGAGATTCTTGGGATGAGTTTCTGTCACTTGCTGAGTTTGCCTACAACAACACCTATCAGTCCAGCATTCAGATGGCACAATATGAGGCCTTGTATGGGAGACGGTGTAGATCTCCAGTTGGTTGGTTCGAGCCTGGCGAGGCTAGGATGTTGGGAACAGACTTGGTTCAGGATGCCTTAGAGAAAGTGAAGGTGATTCAGGAAAGACTTCGTATAGCTCAGTCACGTTAGAAGAGCTATGCGGACCGGAAGGTTCGAGATGTATCCTACATGATTGGTGAGAAGGTCTTGCTGAAGGTTTCGCCCATGAAGGGTGTTATGAGATTTGGGAAGAAAGTAAAGTTGAGTCCGCGATTTATTGGGCCGTTCGAGGTGCTTTGGAGGATTGGGGAGGTGGCTTATGAGCTTGCTTTGCCACCCAGCTTGTCTAGCGTGCATCCGGTATTTCATGTTTCTATGCTCCGGAAGTATATTGGGGACCCGTCTCATGTTTTGGACTTCAGCACGGTTCAGTTGGATGATGATTTGACCTTTGATGTGGAACCAATAGCTATTTTGGGTCGTCAGGTTCGGAAGTTGAAGTCAAAGAATATAGCTTCAGTGAAAGTGCAGTGGAGAGGTCGGCCCGTGGAGGATGCTACCTAGGAGACCGAGCGGGATATGCGGAGCAGATATCCTCACCTATTCGAGGCTTTAGGTATGTTTCTTGACTCGTTCGAGGACGAACATTTGTTTAAGTTGGGGAGAATGTGACGACCCGGCCGGTCGTCTCATGAGATACCGCTCCGTCTTCCCCTATTTCAGCTTATTTATGCTTCGTTATCCGTGTTTTATGTGATCGGGTTGATTGATTTGTGGTTGGTGTGGTTTTGGTAAGAAATGAGACACTTAGTCTCTTCTAAGAAGGCTTAAGTTGGAAAAAGTCAACTGGATGTTGACTTATGTGTTAGAGGGCTCGGATGTGAGTTCTGATAGTTCGAATACCTTCGGGAGGTGATTTGTGACTTAGGAGCGCGATCGGAATGAGTTTTGGAGTTGTAGAGAAAATTTAGGCTTGAATTGGCGAAATTGATATTTGGCAATTTCCGGTTAATAGGTGAGATTTTGATATAGGGTTCGGAATGGAATTCCGAGAGTCGCAGTAGCTTCGTTGTGTCATTTTGGATGTGTGTGCAAAATTTTAGGTCATTCGGACGAAAGTTGATAGACTTTTTGATCGAAAGCATAATTCAAGAGTTCTTGGAGTTCTTAGGCTGAAATTCGATGTAATTTGATGATTTTGATGTTGTCTGAGGTGTTTTGAGGATTGGAACGAGTTTGGAGGATGTTTTAGGATGCGTTGGTGCTTTTGGTTGAGGTCCTAGGGGTCTCGGGGTGATTTCGGATGGCTAACGGGAAGTTTGGAGTTGAAAAATATAACAGAAAATACAGCAGCTGTAGCAGGTCCAAGAGGACTGCAGGGGCGCGGCCGCGGTAGGCATCGCGCGGACCGCGCTGGCTTGCACGGAAGGGGCGCGTCCGCGGTAGGCGTCGCACGGACCACGCTGGCTTGTGCGAAGGGGCGGCGGTCGCGGGAGGCATTGCGCGGACCGCACAAAAACGGGCGCGGCCCGCGGTGAGAAGACCTGAAGGGTACTTTATATAAATACGTGGTTTTGGGTTTTATTTGATATTTTGACCTACAGAGCTCGGATTTTGGCAATGTTTCGAGGGTTTATCAAGAAATTCATCGGGGTAAGTGATTTTAACTTAGATTTGACTAGAGTACATGAATCTATCATTGAATTCATCATTTGATTCGTGATTTGGGATGGAATTTGGGAAGAAAATTGTGAAAACTTTCAAAAATGTAAAATAATGATTTGAAGGACCAAATGGTATCAGAATTGGATAATTTTGGTGTGGTTAGACTCGTGAGGGTATGAGGATTCTGAAAATGTAAATTTTACCTGATTCCAAGACGTGGGCCCAGGGCTCGGGTTTTGCTAATTTCGGGATTTTTGATATTTTCGAATGTTTTCGCTTGGGCTATGATCCCTTAGCATATTGTGACCTATTCGTTTTGATTTTGGATAGATTCGATGCGCATGGAGGCCAATTTAAGAGGCAAGGGCATAGCGAGCTAGAGTTTTGGCCAGTTTGAGGTGAGTAATGATTTTAAATGATGTTCTGAGGGTTTGAAACCCCAGATTTGCACAACGTAGTGCTATACTAAGTTGAGATACACGCGGTGTGACGAGCATGAGGTTCAATGCTATGGGGATTGGGACTTGGTCCATCCCGAATGATATTTTACTACATTTTTTATTGAGACATATACCTTATTGTTGTTAATTGGGCTTGTTGCCATGCTTGGGGCCTTGTGCCGACCTGTAGAACCCTTAGGCGATTTTTGACTGGTTTTCCTCACTTATTTTGTTAAAGAATTTATATCCTCAGTCATGTTGCCAATTGTTTAAGAATGATATGAACCAAATTTTTGAAATGTTAATCATAAATAGGAAGAGATATGAGGGCTGAGATCCCGACCGTACATTATGCCCTAGAGGCTGTGATTTTTAAATGACTGAGAGGGATCGAGGACCCAATAGTGAGGATATTTTATATGATATGGATCGGGCTGCACGCCGCAGCAGATATATATATTATACACATTATGGATCGGGCTGCACGCCGCAACAATTATAAAGTGCTTGGGCTGAAGGAGTCCCTCCGGAGTCTGCACATCCCCAGTGAGCGCAGTCGACTATTATTATTATCGATCGGGCTGTACGCCACTGTGATATACGGATCGGGCTGCACGTCGCAACAATATATATATTTATTGACTCGGTTATCGTGAGAAGTATATGAATTGAGAACTGAGGGTAAGAACGAATAAATGAACTAAAATTCTTGAGGAGCCGATTTATACTGATTATATCTATTTTACCTGGTTTAAAGAATTTCACATGATTTCCTCATTCACTGCTGCTTAAATGATTTTACTATTTTGATATAGAACTGCTTAGTGCCTTTACGTGATTTCATACTATCAGCCATTATTTATTGTTACTACTCACTGGGTCGGAGTACTCACATTACCCCCTGTACCATGTGTGCAGGTACAGGTATTCCTGAGGCATAGAGCGAGCTTTCCTGCCGTTTTGTCTTCATCGGAGTTATCGAGATAGCTGCATGGCGTTCGCAGACCAGATTTCTCCTTCTATCTCCACTTATCATTCCATATTTTAGACATATTTCTGTATTAGATTGTTGAAACCTTGTATTAGAGGCTCAGACTTGTGACACCGGATCAGTAGGCTATTTTACAGAGATTTATTTTTCGTGATTATGGTTTCCGCACATTTCATCTGTTAAATTCATACTTCTATTTATATTAAATTAGTATTAAATCCCGAAAATTGGTATTGATTTATAAAGAAAGAGATCTTGAGATGTTAGTTGGTCGGGCTTGCCTAGCATTGTGTTGGGCGCCATCACGGCCGGGGTTGGGGTCGTGACAGTTGCTGAAGTTGGACCATCTCAATAAATTACTTGAGCACGTGTCCTTATTTGGACAACGTACTCTTCATTTCTTAAAGTATATTGAATAGGTAACTAGCTTATGCTAAACTATTTTGTGTAAACAAGCTACTTACAGGACTGCAAAAAATATTGTTGGAGAGCAAATTTTGAAGTATAAAATTAACTCTGTAGAATTTGAAATATCGAATGGGGTTCTTTACCTACTTTCCAAGCTCAATGGTTTCTTAATGGCCAGAAATAAATTTAGTTGGTGCTTTTATTTTCAGATAGTGTTCCGACTTGCTAGAAACTAAACTGTGGCATAAGATACTGAAGATGTTATTTCTACTCGCCCTCTTTCCATTTGTACTGTAGAAAAACATTAGATGACAATTGTTAAGTGGTCTTGACATTTTCATTTAGCAAATAAATGTTCTGCATAATTCACATGATTAGTGCAAGTTATGTACGAATTTGACTGCATTGAAAAAATCGATCAGTAAAGCTTATTCCTTTGACACAAAGATACAAACTAGCCAACTAAAAGGTCTTGTACAGGTAAGAAAGAAAAGTGAGCGAATGAGTTAGAAGTATAATCTTCCAGTAAACTAAGAGGACACTAAGAGTCCTCTGATTGTAACTTGATTTTTTTCTAAAAAAAGGTCTTCTGATTGAATAACTTGGCTAACGTATTCATCGGTAGTGTTATCATCTTGATGGAGTTTTCATGTTCGTATATGCTCTCTATACTACGAGTTCTTTACGAGATACAATTCCATGCTTTTTCTGAGAAGAAATGGCTTACATCTGAAATTTTAATGGAAGTGGCATGTACTTACTTAATCTTGGGCAACCTTCTTGAGATATGGTTTTACCAAGTTCACTCAAATTATCAAATGTAAATTGGTTGCTCCTTCAGTCATTACCAATACGTGTATGTACAACAGTTATGCTATTCATCTACTAATATTTTTGGAAAGTTTCACTTGATTCTGCTTCAACAATATAAAAGTCATCATGAATATTTTCATGAATCCTCCTTTTAACTCTGTTTTCTACCTTCTGTAGATCAATCAGGATATTATTATTGAACTCAGACATTCTAGGCAAGCTTGTTTTGATCTTGGATATTTTTGTTTCTTTTTTTTTTGGTAATTCATTTTTTGTGTTCAGCTTTCAAATTTTATATATATTACGATCCTTTAATTTACTACCCTAAATATGAGTTTAAAACTAAATTTAGAACATCTAATAATATCAGTTGTTTTGGATAAAAACAAACACATGAAACACATACAGAAAACTTTTTCTGGGCTGTTTAAGTAGTGGTGGACTGGTGATTAACTTTTATTCTCACTTCTTTTATAATTTCCTCTTAGTTCATGTCTTTGTTTTTAGCTAATTCAGAGACCTCTCTCAAACATTTGGATGAAAAGATTTGTTGTCTACGAAGGAGGCACGATGAGATAGTTATAAGTATCAATAATAGAAGGGCCTATTCTTAAATTATGTGACATTTTTATGTGTGAAAATGCAAACGAAGGGTTTTGTATCTCTAATATGGGGAAACATCTTTCTGTTAGCAAATTCCATATCTCAAGACAACTGTTAGTAAACTTTAGCACTGACTTTTGCAGATATGAATTCATGCTGTCGCGCGTGCCTTTTCAAAATGAAGTTTCTGTGAAAAATAACAATGACATATGCACTTTGCTCACAGACAAGGAGGTATTACAGAATGAATTTCATAGCTTAAACAAGAAAAACAAAGCTTTGGAAAGTTCAACAACGACTTTTGTGGAAGAGCTTCTTGATCATCTACAAACTCTCTTCCTGTTAATTACGTTTCTATCTTCTATATATCTTGGTATCATTTTTGCTTTATTTTTGTTGTACTCCTCATTAGTGATATAATAATGTCAATAGCTCTTATAACCTCTTCTATCTTTTTTGTCTGGGTTGCTGTTTTAAGTGTAAACAACTTGAAATACCTGGCTCTATTTATCAACAACTCTAGAAGAACTTTAAATTGTGTATGCTTGGTAAAAGATACAATAATGGGTGTTTCATTTCAAACCCTTTGGTTGTTCTGAATTGGAGTTTGATGTGAATCGCAACTTTAGACGTTGAAATAACAAGTGGCAATATTGAGAATGAGAAATTGCTCAAAACTATTGACGAATTAAAGAGAACTTTGCCTTTACTTATGTTGACCAGAACGCAGGAAATGGTAAGAGTCTTTTGCTTTATTTTTGACCTTTCTGTTTAATGCCATCTCTGACCCCCTTTCCCCCCACATCCTTAGCAGTATGTCACTTGTATGTTGAAGTTATCTGTACATAAATATATCAAGAGATTACTTAATTCTGAAAAATCATAAATTTCAGTTCGAAGCTTTCGTAGTAGTTAAATAATGACAGAAATAATGCATTGGTTCAATGCTACTAGAATTCTAACTTTTACTTTCCAGGCTTGAAATTCAAGAAAGTCATCATGTAAATGATTTAAATGCTCTACCACCAAAACTAACGTAACAATACAAATGCAAAGAACAATCATATCTTATTGGGCCCATGCGTAGCATGGGCTTTTCACATCTAGTATACCAATAAGATACTACCATGATTTTGGTGAGAGACAAAGCAATTAGATTTTACCAGATGAGAGATAAAAATAATAAAATTTTAGCATACATGGGAAAAAGAGTAAATATCACAATCACTTATTTTAGGGAGGTTACCGTTTAATTTGCTTATTTTTAGGGAATAGTAAATGTTATCCCTCTTTTTACTGCACATAAGGAGAGGATTATTTATTGTACGTATTAAAGAATGTAAATATTTAGATGTCATGTCACGTAAAAAACTATTATTGGTATATAATATTATATTCCATCATTCCGGGTGCCGCAAAGATGTACCAGATTTTGAGACAACACTACTGGTGGAGGCGGATGAAGAAGGATATAGTTGGATTTGTAGCTCTGATACCAACTTGTCACTGTCACGCCCCCCTTTTTTCCTCTTTATGTAATCGGGAGATCGGGTTTGTGACATTTGGTATGGGACAACTCATTCCTTTTGGGAACTGAGTTTTACATTTTTGAAGAGTCGCCACCTAATGATTTAAGGTGCATTAGGACACATATAAGATCTACTCCTAAGCTTGTTTGATAATCAGAGATCGGGTAAGGGCTTAAAATTATCCTAAGGGGAAGGTGTTAGGCACCCTACAGGATCCACTAGTGTGGTTCCCGGCCAGATAGTTTATTGTGAATTTGTACAATTTAGCAAATAGATAAATATAGGCTCAAATAGTAGGGGATTTAAGTTTAAACACATAAGAGTTTGAAAACAATTAAAGGTGAATTTTGAGAAAAAAGGTTATAATTTCTACGAATACTTGAAAATATAAAAGAGGAAAAAGGGATGGGATCCTAGATTTATTTATAATATGGATCACATCAATGCGATACCCTATAGGACACTCCTTAGAAGAGGGGATACACGTGGCATTAGCGCATCGGTCATCATATCCATATCTACCCTTCCCACCCTATTAAGGTATTAAAGCGCGGATTGGTCTCGATGTCTATTGCATGCTACTACCCATCCATTCCTATCAGTCCCGGAGGATTTTTAGGACTACTATTCCTAAAGGGACTGGATACTAGGCTGATTTTAGGTTTTAAAGGTGAAAAAGCTAAGGCGACATACAAAACATATAGGGGCTGCACATTAGGCGAAACATATAACAAATAAGAGGCTCATGTATACCTCCTCAAACAAAGCACATAAACAGCATGACTTAAACATACATCTAAGGTCTGACTTTAACATACTAAGGTAAGGGAAATTTCAATTGTTGAGGCAGACAAGTTTATTACATAACTGAGATAAGAAGTCTGAATCAGGACTACCTGCTGGTTGTAGTAATTAACAAAGGCAGATTCAATTCTTTGGTTGTTATCACCTAAGGCTTGCCTAAGCGTTTAGGAGAGATCCTATAGACATGGTATCTATTCAGAATGAAGCGAAACAGTTACAATTGAAGATGAACGATTTGGATCCTATAGACATTTTTTCTAAACCGCGTTAAAGTAAAATGTAAGGTTGTTTAAAACTAAATCAAAGTCAAACTGATTTTAAATTGGTTGCATATCCTATAGGCAGGATATCTAATTTTGCTCATTTTAATTCCTATAGACATGATATCTAGTCGAGCGTGAATTGAAGCATGCAGTATCCCTATAGGCATGATTTCTACGAAAGGGGGTACTGAAAATGATATCTATTTTTAGCCCGTTAGTTCTTAAGCATGATGTTTAACTATGGTAATGCAGAAATTAAGACAAGTCCTATAGACAGGTTCTCTAAATACGGAATTCAATATGCAGAATTTAGGTCCTATAGGCATATTCTCTAAATGTAGAACATTCAGGAATTTAAAGAAATTGGATCTTATAGGCATGGTATCTAGATGTAGAATTAAACATGCGGAATAACAGATGATATCTAAATTGCAGAATTGAACATGCAGAATTTTAGATCCTATAGACGTGATATCTACCCTTGAGCATGCATAATTACCCAGCCCATTTCACTAGCCAGGCCCCCAAATATTTATTACAAAATTATTACAGACTCGATAATGCATTCCATCAAGGAAGCACAAAAGAAAAGTTACAACCAGAGGAAGCCTGATTCTTGACTTCCTCTCTGAGTTATGGAATAAACCACCTCAAATGCCATTGTTTCAAAGCCTTTCTCAGACTTGAGTGTGTCAAAGTTCCCTAAGGGTCTCAAGAGGACCCCATGAAGTGCTCACACCCAAGTTGCATAACCAAATAGAGATGAGTGCAGCGTGGAAGGGCCAGCCCTTATGTGTCCAAGTTTAGAGGGAGCTCATGGGTCCCAAAGTAAGGCTCACACAAGAGGGCAAGAGAACTTAAATCTAAGAATATGGTGGAAATATAAGAGTAGAGATTTAGAACTGAGTGGAGAATGGAGAAAGGAGAGGGGTGAGTTGAAAATAGTAGTAGTAAAGCTAAAATCATAGAATCAGCAATTGCACAAAGGGGTCAGGGGTTTGGGAAATACATTGCAAGGAGCATATATCCTTAGGCAGGGACCGGGTTTGGGCACGCACAGTAATAGATGGTGCTATCATGCCTATAAACCAACCAGAACATACAACATATAGAGGGGATATGGAGGTCATGATCCCAGGGAATCAGGTTTGGGTCATGCACAACAATGTTCAATGATGTCATGCCCCAAACCAACTAAAGATACCAAACACATAGGGGATATGGAACATATAACCCAGGGAGGGTCAGGTTTAGTTCATGCACATCAATGTATGATGCTAACATTGCCTCAAACCAATATACAAACACATAGGGGGTATGGGGTATTGTTGTTCATACATGAGAAAACATTATTTCAGAAAAAAGAAAGGCAGATCATAGCATGCTTGATAATGAAACTCGATTAAACATAAGCAGGAAACAGGTAAGAGTGAAGGAATTAGTAAAGAAACATGTTGTTGTTGATGCTGGAAGAGTAATTAGGACATACCAGTAAAGAAAGAAAATGCAAAAAGAAAACGTAGGCAAGTTTCCCATAGCATTGGCTTTCAGCCGGCGAGACAAGGTAGCAACACAAGTACTAACAGAGAAAAGAGAGAGAGTTTGAGTGAAGTATGTGTTTTTGAACTCAATTGGTTCGTGTCTTTGAAAGATGGGGGTGTAGGGTATTTATGGTTTTTTGAAAACGAGTGAAGGAAAAGTAATAAGATACAAACATGGAAACAATCATAGGTCAGAATCAATTACACGGGTGATTCCCTTTAATTAAGGAATCATTGTTTGACAGATTCAGATAAGGAAAGAGATCAGTTTAAATACAAACTGATTATTGCCATAAAAGAAGTAGTACAAGCATTCAGTAAGTAATCAAGTCTAAGTATAGAATATACTTATTTTGGAAATAGATTCAGCAAGGTAAATATTATAATAAAGGGGAAAAAATCAATAAATTTTGAACGAGCGAGTGAAATCAGGGTTCATAAAAGGGAAACTTTAGAAATCAGTCACAAGGTGAAGATTACTCAAGGAAGAAATTTCAGCATATAAATAAAGTGAACAGGGTCATCAGACATGCGAGGCCAAACAAAAGAGATAATCACAAACATGCAATAGTGGCAGAAATAAGCTAGTAGTAAAGCAAACATTCGAAGCATATTAATCAAGTAGGTCAAGTCATATTGAATCAATAGTGAAGAAAAAAAAAAGTATCAGAAGCATCAAAAGGTCTCACAGTAATAGATGAGAAACCTTTTGAAAAGTTAGGGTTTCAAGCATAGTCAAGTTTTAAAGATAATAGAAACCCAGAGTCAGGGGAATCACATAAAGGAAAAGGTATTCTGAAACAAGGAATTTCAAATCGAGTTATGTATTTAAACGAACAGTTTCAGACCCAAAGCCACAGGGTTTTCAACAATAGTCGAGCCCTAAAAATAGATCAAACAAAGCTTAACCAAACAAACTCTCATCTAACAAACAACTTTTAGAACTCTAGTGAGGCCCACAAGAATTTAGGGTTTTCAACAACAACGAGTTCGAAAGATGGTAAACAGACGAGTCAAGAAAGATTTTAAACAAACAAACGCACATTTTAAACATATTAAAAGTCAGAGAAGAGATTTTGAAATAACTTAACAAGAAAAATCCTAATCGGAAAAAGACAAAGAGTCTTTTTTCAAAGCAAAATTGAAGAAATTTTGAGAAGATTGCTTAAAAGTTCAGAGCAAGCATAGATCTAAAGTAGATCTGAAAGAAATAAAAAAACCTTAGAGATTAGGGTTTCAGAAAACCCAGAAAAGATGAGAAAGGCTTCGAAAGTTACCGATCTAACCAGGAGAGTCAAAGGTCTGACTCGAATGACCATGCCTGGCCGGAGAAAGGTCAAAGATGATCAGAGAAGGGCCATGAACTGAAATCGAATAAAGATTGGACCAGAGCTCTTCATAGTCTGGCCTTGAAACCATAAGGACAAACATATAGGAGCGAGGGAAGGCTGGTACAGGTCTCTGATGACCTCGGAAGGCTATGGATTAGGGCGGATTAGGGTGGCAGCGGCTAGGGTTTGAGTGGTTTTGCAGAGAGTGTTTGAAAGGAAGGGGATTCTAAGGCATCAGTAAGTGAGAAATGATAGGGTTTTGGGGTCGTTTGGAATTAATTAAGGTAAGGGAGACTATTGGCCGTTGATCTAAGTGATCATCGACCTGGATTAAAACGGGTAAGTGGGGCGGTTTATGAAATTGGGTTTAGGCCTGGTCCGATGAGTTCAATTGGGTCAAGAATTGGGTTAAAATTGGGGTAGGATTTAGGCTATGATTGAAATGAATTTGGGCTATTATTTAAATAGCCAATTTCCCCTTTTAAAATTATAAAACAAATAGCAAATTGATTTACGGAAATAAATTAAAGGTACTAAAATTATTTATAACACATAATTATCAATTTAAAAATACTAGACTTAATATTTATAAATGTAAATGCAATTAAATCTTAAAAGCGGCTAATATTGCAATTATATGCAATTTAGCTTTAAAAATGCTAAATAAATTTGTAAAAATATCTTAGCTATATTTTAGTACAAATATGAGAATCCAATAAATGAATCACCAAAAATGATAATTTTGAGAATTATTATTGGTTTTTTTTATGAACAAAAATAGGGGATTAAATTGGTTAAGAAAACCTTTAAAAAATAAGGAAAAATAATAAAACATTTGGACACACTTATACATGCATACACATGTTTTTATGAAAGTATCTTGCATATTAAAAAATATATAGGGAAAAATTGGGTATCAACAGCTACCCCTCTTTACCCGGGAAGGATGAAAGAGTTGTCGGGTAAAGATATGATGGCCAATTTTGACCGAGCGGAACGGTTCGAAGAGGTTTAGGCCATGCCCTAGCTTCTACTTTTCCTACATATCCTTGGTTTTATAGGAGTCAGGCCAGATGTAGTTCAGGATCTATCGGCGGAGTATGTCGATGGAGACTTTTCAAGAACGGACGCAATATCCAAGACGCGGTGAATGGTTAAGGTCTGATAGGGCTGCGGGAATTGGAACGGGATCCCTCCTGCCGAGATGGCCGTTTCTCGCTGGTTTACCTGCAAATAGGAAATACAAGCATATATTGTGCGTAAATTTAAACGTGATGCACATTCCCGTCGGACCATGAATGTTGTCTTCGGACAATGAGAATGATGTCCTTAGACCATGATGTCCTGGGCCATGAAGTGTGCAATAAAGGATTCGCATGCCATGAAATGATGCTCTCGGGCTATGAGGATGGTACCTCCGAACCATGATGCCTTTGAATAATGATATGCAAAAAAACTAAAAGGGATCCTCAGGCCATGACATGGTGTTTTCGGGCTATGAAAATGGTGCCTCCGAACGATGACGCCTTTGGATAATTTGGCGATCTTTCAGCCTATGAGATGCAATAAGTGGCAATCTTTCAGCCATGCGGCGATCTTTCCAATTGCAGAGGGGAGGGGAGGGGGGAATGAACGTTTTATTGAATTGTGACCGAACCCGTAGGGCTGCCTACGTATCCCCTCTTAAATGGGAATCAGGTCAGGCGTAGTTCAATTACATCGATGAGGAAAGCATGAAAATTACACATAGTAACACTTGACTGTATCTGAATTGATCGGTTTTGGCCAAACTTCTCCGTCCATTTCTATGAGTATGAGGGCTTCTCCTGTCAGAACCCGGTGAACCATGTAAGGACCCTGCCAGTTGGGAGAGAACTTCCCTTTGGCTTCATCTTGATGCGGGAAAATTTTCTTTAACACCAGTTGCCCCGGTGCGAACCGTCTCGGCTTGACTCTTTTGTTGAAGGCTCTGGACATTCTGTTCTAATAAAGTTGACCATGGCAAACTGCATTCATTCTTTTTCCGTCTATAAGGGCTAGTTTCACATAACTACTTTTCACCCACTCTGCGTCGTCGAGCTCAGCTTCCTGCATGATCCTTAGGGAGGGAATTTCTACCTCAGCGGGAATGACTGCCTCTGTACCGTAAACCAACATATAGGGGGTTGCCCCGGTTAATGTGCGGATGGTGGTTTGATACCCTAATAAATCAAGTGATAAATTCTTGTGCCACTGCTTATGCTTCTCTATCATTTTCCTCAATATCTTCTTGATATTCTTGTTGGCGGCTTCTACAGCTCCATTCATCTGCGGCCTATAGGCTGTAGAATTCTTATGTTT
Organism: Nicotiana tabacum; assembly: GCF_000715075.1. Classification (NCBI taxonomy): domain Eukaryota; kingdom Viridiplantae; phylum Streptophyta; class Magnoliopsida; order Solanales; family Solanaceae; genus Nicotiana; species Nicotiana tabacum. The sequence continues at coordinate 37,634,990 of NC_134082.1, forward strand.
GATCTTGAATGTTTCACACATAGCTTTCATCAAGTCGTTGTTGAGGTTGGAGCATTATCAGTAAACTTTGGAATTTCGAATCGACAAACAATGTGGACGCGGACAAAGTCTGCCATGACTTTCTTGGTTACTGCTCTGTAAGATGATGCTTTGACCCATTTGGTGAAATAATCGATTGCTACCAGGATAAATTTGTGTCCATTGAAAGCGACGGGCTCGATTGATCCAATAACATCCATCCCCTAAGCAGCGAACGGCCATGGTGAGCTTGTTACATTAAGCTCATTTGGAGGTAACTTTATCATGTCTGCATGTATCTAATAGTGGTGGCATTTACAGACATATTGGATGTAGTCCGTTTCCATGGTCATCCAAAAGTAACCAGCTTAGAGTATCTTCTTTGCTAAGACGAAACCATTTATATGTGGATCGCAAATCCCAGCATGAATTTCCTCTAGTAACTTGGATGCTTCCTTGGCGTCGACACACCTTAATAGCCCCAAATCGGGATTCCTTCTATACAGGATTCCTCCGGTGTGCAGGAAGTTGTTGGACAATCTCCGAAATGTGCGTTTCTGAATAGGATTTGCAAGCTCTGGGTACTCTCATTTTGCAAATATTCCTTAACATCATGAAACCAAGGTTTTCCATCTATTTCTTCTTCAACATGGGCACAATAAGCTGGCTGATCATAGATCTTTACTGGAATGGGATCAATGAAGTTTTTGTCTGGATGTTTTATCATAGATTACAGGGTGGCCAATGCATCGGCGAACTCATTCTGGATTCTGGGGACATGTTGGAACTCCGTCTTCGTGAACCTTTTCCTCAATTCCTGAACATGATGAAGATACGGGAGTATCTTGGAGTTCTTGGTTGCCCATTTTTTACGCAGTATGAGTAGGTCCTAATCTCCAATCACTAGCAACTCTTAAATAGTCATGTCAATGGCCATCTTAAGCCCTAATATGCAGGCTTTGTACTCGGCCATATTGTTGGTGCAGGGGAACCTGAGTTTAGTAGACACCAGATAATGCTGACCGGTTTCTAATACTAGGACGACTCCTATGCCAACTCCTTTGAAGTTTGCTACTCAATCGAAAAACATTCTCCAACCATCATAGGATTCTACGATGTTTTCTCCTATGAATGACACCTCTTCGTCAGGAAAATATGTTTTCAGGGATTCGTATTCTCCAGTCACGAGATTTTCAGCAAGGTGATCTGCTAGTGCATGTCCTTTGATTGCTTTCTGATTCACGTAGACAATGTCAAATTCATTCAACAGGATTTGCCACTTGGCTAGCTTGCCAGTGGGCATGGGCTTCTAGAAGATGTACTTCAAAGGATCCATCCTTGATATGAGATATGTGGTATAGGCACAAAAATAATGCCTCAGTTTCTGAGCTACCCAAGTCAAAGCATAACAGGTGCGCTCTAACAGAGAATACCAGGCCTCGTACGGGGTGAACTTCTTACTGAGGTAATAGATAGTCTGCTTCTTCCTTCCTGTTTCATCATGCTGCCCTAGAACGCAGCTGAAAGCTCCATCCAATACTGCAAGGTAGAGTAATAAGGGTCTACCTGGCTCAGGCGGGACCAAGATCGGTGGTGTTGACAAGTACTCCTTGATTTTGTTGAAGGCTTTTTGGCAGTCATCGTTCCATTTGGTGGCGGCGTCCTTCTTCAACATCTTAAAGATTGGCTAACAGATAACTGTGGATTGTACTATGAACCGGCTGATGCAGTTAAGTCTTCCCAAGAAACTCATCACATCCTTCTTGTTCTTTGGTGGTGGTAGTTCTTGGATGGCTTTGACTTTTTATGGATCCAGTTTTATTCCTCGGCGACTCACAATAAACCCAAGCAATTTTCCAGCAGGAACCCCAAATGCGCACTTCGCGGGATTCAGTTTTAGGTTGTACCTTCGCAATCTATTGAAGAACTTCCTCAAATCTTCCATATGATATGTGGCCTTCTTGGACTTGATGATGACATCATCTACATACACCTCAATCTCCTTTTGTATCATATCATAGAAAATAGTAGTCATGTCCCTCATGTAGATGGCCCCTGCATTCTTTAACCCAAACGACATCATCTTGTAACAGTACATTCCCCACGGCGTAATGAAAGCCATTTTCTTAGCATCTTCTTCATTCATCTAGATCTGATGATAACCAGCAAAACAATCTACAAATGACTGCAGCTCATGCTTAGCGTAATTGTCAATCAGGATGTGTATATTCAGCAAAGGGAAGTCATCTTTTGGACTAGCCCGGTTGAGATCCCGGTAGTCGACCCAGACTCTAACCTTCTCATCCTTCTTTGGTACTGGCACGATGTTGGCTAACCATATCGGGTATTCTAATACCCTGAGAACCTTAGCTTTGACTTGCTTAGTGACTTCTTCCTTAATTTTCAAACTCATATCAGGCTTGAACTTTCTAAGCTTTTGCTTTACCGGCGGACATGTCGGATCTGTTGGCAGTTTGTGAGCCACAATAGACGTACTTAGACCAGTCATGTCATCATACAACCACGCAAATATGTCCTCGTATTCCCTTAGAAATTCTGTGTATTCCTTCTTTTCTGACGGCGATAAGTGAACACTGATTCGCGTTTCTTTGACATTCTCTGCATCTCCCAGGTTAACAATTTCTGTCTCGTCTAGGTTGGACTTAGGTCTGTTCTCAAAGTTCTCAACTTCTTTAACAACCTCCTCTGGTATGTCATCTTCTTCTGAATCAATGTTCGTTTGTTACATTGTCTCATTGCATGTCACAGTCATTCGTTAATCAAGATAAGTAATAGTAATGATGTATAAGTAAAGTAATGAGAGAAAAATAATATTGAGTGTTGATTCATAAGAAAAGTCAAAATTCTTTGATAAATTGCATAATTATTTTGAACATTGGAGATCTTATTGCGGGAATTAAAATGCAAAAGGAAAATCATTTAGTAAATAAAAATAGTGCATGATGCTTGTTTTAGCCTTGCTACCCCGAGGCTCGTCGGGCTCTGTTTGTCCTGATAGTCCAGTTATTGAGGCGTGCCCCTCTGCTTACGTCCTTTATGGAAGGGCCTTCCACCCCCTCCTCCTCGAGAACAACACAACAATCCATGTCATTGTCTTCTAGGAATAAGTTCTTCATCGCGCCAGTGCTTCTTCTTCGTTTGACCTATAAGTAATGTCGGTCGATTGGAAGGTCTGCTCCAGATGTGGTATTGGCTACTCCAGTGGATAGTAAGGACCGTGCCATGGTGGTGACCAGTTGTTGAATTCTTCCCTGGGGTACTCATATCCTAGACCAAAAATAGTGCCATATTTTTTGAGCTTTATGGGCTTAGCGATTCCTTGGAGGTTCTTGCCGAGCCCCTTGCTAGGTTCGTATGCACTCCAATTTAGTATACTCTCGATCTTGTTATCCCACCACTTGTCTTTGTCAATAGAATTTACCCGTTCAATGTGATGGTAAGTCTCTCCGCCTATCTTCCTTCTCCATTCGATTGTCAGAATGGTCTGGCGACTGTATATAGGGTTGCTCCCGTCGCCGTGAATAATCACCTCTTGATGATTCCATTCAACTTTACTGCCTGATGCAGTATTGATGCTATAGCCCCAGAGGCATGGATCCATGGCCGACCCAACAGCAGATTGTAAGATGCTGGCACGTCTATCACCTGGAAATCAACGTCGAACCATGTTGGCCCCATTTGAAAGCATAGACTAATCTCCCCAATGGTGGACCTTTGAGAACCATCGAAAGCTTTCACATTGATGGCTCCGTCCTTTATCTCGTGCAGACCCTTACCCAACTTCTTTAGTATTACCAGTGGACAAATGTTGAGACTGGAACCCCCGTCGATCAGGATCCTGGTGATAACGTAGTCCTTGCATTGCACAGTGATGTGCAGTGCTTTGTTGTGTCCCAACCCTTCAGGTGGTAGCTCGTCATCATGAAAAGTGATGCTCTCCAACACTTGTCCTACTATGTTAGCCATTTCTCCGCCAGTGATGTTGCTTGGTACATATGCCTCACTTAGTACCTTTAGCAGAACATTTTTGTGTGCCTCAGAGTTTTGTATTAAAGAAATAATAGAGATTTACGCCGGTGTTTTGTTCAACTGGTCGATGACTGAGTATTTCTTGGCTTGTATATTTCTCCAAAGATTGTCTGGACCTGTCTCAATAATGGGTGGCCGGTTGGAGTCCTGCTTGCTTGACTCGGCTAGGTGTTCCGAGTTATAAACCCTACCAGTTCTCGTCATACCCTGTGCGGCAACAGTCTCTTCGAACCTGACCTTGCCGTTCCTTCTTGCCTCGACTATATAGTCCTAGGGTACAACCTTTGTTTGGAATGGTGTCATGGTCGACATCGCCACTAGGATCGGCGTGGCTATCCTTAATCCAAACGGAGCATGTTCCTTGGGCGGCAAGACTACAACTTCAAACGGTGTGGGTGCATTTGCCGGAGACATGAATTCAACCTCAATTGGCGCTGGTGTCTTTGTCGATGACATTGCTTAAAATGCAAGCGGCACAAACATATTTACCTCAACGTCCCCAGATGGCTGAATCTGGACTATGATCGTATTAAGAGTAACTATTGGCTTCTTTGGGTCATCTCCTTCCGCAATCAGCCCGATTGATCCCTCGGGATCCCAATCATCCTCTATTTCAATCATGTGAATGCCTCCACCCTTATGGTCTGGCAGGGGGTTATTAAGGACATTCGAAGCAGCTTCTTTTGCCACAATAATCTTGTTATCGATCAAAGACTGGATCTTATCTTCAAAGAACGACATTCATCGATAGTGTGCCCCTTCATGCCGGAGTGGTAGGCACAAGATTTGTTTGGGTTAACCCACTGGGAAAGGTTCTCAGGGGTTGCAGTAGGGATGGGGGTAACATAACCAGCAACTTTGAGTCTCTTGTACAATTGGTCAATAGGTTCAACAATGGTTGTATATTGTTTTGGGGGTCTGCGATCAAAATTTGGTCGAGGTTTAGGGAAATTTTGGCATGCAGGAGGGAAGTTATAGTGGGATGGTTGAGTATTATAGGTTTGGTAGACATGTGCGGGTTGGAAATATCTGGGTGAAGTGGGATGGTATGTGGGAGGCGGAGGTGATTGATAAGTGGGTGGTGGAGCTTGGTATGCGGGTGATGGTGCTTGGTAGTTCGGAGTTGGTTGATATGTGAGTGGAGGTATTGGGTAAGTTTGGTATTTGATAGGAGATTTGGTTCTCTATGCAACCATTACGGCCCCCACATCCCTTTTGGACACACCACCGGACTGTAAGGCCTTATTTGTAGCTTGCAAGGCCTCGAAGTTTGTAACCATACCGCTTTTCATGCCCTCTTCAATCCTTTCACCCAACTTGATAATATCAGAAAATTTGTGACTCTCAATCATTATTAATCTTTCATAATACTACGGACCCTTAGCCCGGATAAAGAATTTGTTCATCTGTTCCTCTTCTAAGGCAGGTCTGACCTTAGCAGCTTCGAACCTCCAGCGAGTAGCATACTCGCGAAATATTTCTGTGGGCTTCTTCTTATTCTGAATATAGAACACGTCCGGAGCATTCTTTGTGTTAAACCTGAACCTGTCCATAAAGTTGGATGCCATGCCTACCCAGTTTGACCATTTCTTTGGATCTTGGCTAATGTACCAAGATAAAGCATCTCCCTTCAAACTCCTCATGAAAAGCTTCATGCGGATTCACTCGTCTTTCCCTACTCCAACTAGCTTGTCATAGTACGTTCTCAAATGGACCCTTGGATCCCCTGTACCATCAAACATTTCGAACTTCTGAGGTTTGTACCCCTCAGGCAGTTCGATGTCTGATTGTATGCAAAGATCTTCATAGTTCAGCCCTTCAATTCCCTTGCTTCCTTCGACGCCTTGAATCCGGCTAATCAATTTCTTAAGTTCTTCGGCTAGGTTCCTATTGAGCAAGCCCTTATCATCAGACTCGGGTATGCTTGAGATGGGTTGGGTAGAGTGTGGCGGTGTATCCACATAGATAGGGGTGTTATGGTGGGTGTGAAAGTGGTCATTTGTGGAGTTTTGGGATGAGTAACAGGGAGTTGTTTGAGGTATGGCAGGTGTTGAAGTGATGGTGCGGAGCGGGATGGTTTTGTTGTGTTTGGATATTCTGTAGCGGTATAGGGTTCTAAGCATTTGAGAAATTGATATCTGGAGTGGTGAGGGAAAATGACAGACTTGCCAGATTCGAAGCTGATCAAGTTTTTCTTGGAATTTCAACAGTTTTTGTTCGAGTTGGGATGCATTTTCCTTAGGAACCTGAGTACCATGACCATGAGTTACCTCTACCCATTCAGTTGAGTTCTCCTTTATGACGTTGTTCAAATCTTCCATCTTCCCTTTGTTTTTGTTTTTTGACAGGACTAAGAGGAAGAGTGGGTGGAGGGCCCTTGGATCTCGGGGAATAGGATGATGTTGCCAGAGTGCACGAACTAACCTTTAGGGAGGAAAAAAAAGGTAACCAAGTTAGTGAGGATTATAATAAGCGTTGCAATATTTAAACACATAGTGCAAGATTGTAAATCGTGTCCTGATTTGGGAACCTCTTTTTGCCCGAGGTAGGTCTAGCGACAGATTGATTTGGAGAACTTAGGATGCTAAATGCCTCATTTCATTGATAAAAAGTAGACGAATCCCAAATTGATAGGAAATGAGAATCACTAATGGCCATTGGCCTTATTACATTTTATAAAGCGAAAAGAAAAACTCCTATCTACTTGGTCCCAGAAGGACCTTCCCCAGATTCGGCATCCTTGGCTCCGTCGAACAGCTTTCCCAACTCGCGAAGTCCCAGCAATAGGTAGGTTCTGGCTAGATGTCCGCCTTCGATTCCTTCAGCATTTTGGCAGTCTTCGACCCATTTGAGAAACTTTTTTTCCAATTCCACTATGCCTCGCTCCAAGTATCCCAGTCGCTTGTTGGCACTGGAAGCCATGTCCTTCTATTCCTCAATTAGTTTCTGGTTGGACTCTTGTATTTCACGGTGTTCACTCTCGCGCTCATGAATTCTTTTGCGTAGTTGGTTGTATTTGACCTGTGCCTCGGCCCTTTCATCTATGATCCTGTGACCTCGAGCAAACCTTGTTGGCCTAGACTATCATGATTGTCTTCTAACCAACCTGAGTAGAAAGGAGCACAACTAGCATGATACCTGTCTGACTCGATAGTATCCCTTCCCATTATTATCTTGCAGTGCCACATATGCTGAGCTTGGCACTTGTAAGGACTATCATCATTCTGGAAATCATCCCGGAAATGACTCATTTTGTTGACCCTGGGTATAACCTGCTTCCTACCAACTTGTCTCATAACTCGGAGAGGGACGTAGGGGTATGTTCCTCTCAGCCCAATCAATATCAAGAAAGGTGCATCTCGGGATCGGGCGATGAACTCCTCGGTCGGAAACCATTCGAACATCCATCGTACCTGGACCTCATTTAGATTATCAAATATCTACCCATCCTTTGGCATCTTCTGGCTGAGCGAACATATTGGGCATGCAATTCATTCGCCTCAAATGATGGAAAGCAATATGATCATCTCAGTCCCTTCGCTGAATCTCTTGTCAGTATTCACCCCTTTGGAGATGTTCCACGAGCCAGAGTTGAAGTAATAAATTGCAGCCTTTGAAGTGTTTTGCTCCTCATTGACACTTCTCCAAGGCTCGATATATGTCGGCAACGATCATGGGCACAATGTTGAATGGCTGCTTGATGTTCTAAATGTCAATACCACACAAGGGGAGGGGGTAATTTGTGTGGTACCCAATTTTTCGATCTAGAAGAACGTAGTTCTTCTAGGTGTTCTAACTGCTACTGTTGCGGAATTAAAAGTACAGAAAATAAAGAACACAAAGATTTTACGTGGAAAACACCTGGCTCAAAAGGTGAAAAGACCATGACCTACTACTTCGTAGGATTTTCCCAAACATCCACTAAACTCACTGAGCCAAAACAGCATTTACAAAACTCTTTGTAAACCTAAGGATTAACTCTAATCCCTGTATAGCACATAGCCTCAACTGTTGCGATACCTTCAAGTTAGCCAATAACTTGAATACTCAAAGTACCTATTCCAAATGCTTCTATGAAAGCTGAAAAGGTACAACTTTAAACCACCTACTACAATTGAACTAGAATAAGAATAAACACAACGGAACTGGTTCTTCTATCTCGTTCAAGTAGCTTCAGGTTTGCACACTTTAATTACATACGAATTGATTGCAAAAAGCGTTGCTATTTTGCTCCCTATTCACGTGTAACTTCTGTGTATGTGCAACACCTGTAAAAGAGAACAATCACTGTTATTTAATGAGTTAGTAATCAGAGTTTGATTGAGACTCAATTGATGATCTTCTATCAAAGTTGAGTCCTTGTTCAATACAAACTCCAACCCTATCATTTATCCGGATTGTGTGATTGTGTCCTCTTCCCATAAGGAGACTTTCTCTCCTCATCCAATATGCAACCTTTTTGATCAGTTCAGGAGATATTGCTTCTTGATTACTGAGACTTATCTCCTTCACGTATATCTCACATGTCTAGGTTGATAAATACTTGGCCTCACATGATGAACCTGGTCCATGACTGAGTTCAATTTGTCATTCTTGAAAACTTCACCTGAACTTGGGCCAACAAATTCCCCCTTTTTGATGATGACAAACTCTGTGCTTTTACTAATCAAAGAACCTGTAGGAACTCAGCTTGACCATCAACACATTAACTTATAACTTTAACTTATCATCAAGGACCAGATTTAATTAGGTTATAAATATCACATTATTCAGAATAAAGAGTAAAGCAAAATATCTCTTCCCCCTTTTGGCATCATCGAAAAGTTGCACGCATTGTGAATCCCAGATTTTAGTAATTACTCATGGCCACTTGGGCAACTGCAAGTGATAACATGGATGAAATCATCAATAATCAACAAACATATTCAAACTATTAAGAGCAAAATCTTTATAGAACAAGAGAAACAGCAGTTGTCATTGATAAGATATGTTTCCACCAACAAATCACAAAAAGAAAGAAAAACTTCCAAAGCATGAGCAAAAAAAACAAAAAAGTCCCTAATCTGGGTCACTGGGGTACTAGTTTGGTTCAAAGACAACAACTGGACATCCTAAGGCTTGGAGGAACTAGAGGGCTGGGTTTGGAGAAGGTTGAGCATATTCTGAAGCATCCCATCACCCTTCTCCTTTTCTTTTGCTAGCTCAGTTCTAAGGCCATCTCTTTCAGTTTCCAGTTCAGCTACACGAGCCTGGATTCGAGCAATTTTAGCATCCTTAGATCCGCACTCTTGAACTAAAGCCCTAACCTTGCTGTTCACAGGTGTCTTCAGGGATGAACCAGGTTCAACTAGGGTAGCATTGACTGGATAGTCACAAGCCAGAAAAGTCTTAATGCCAAAGTGTTCCTTTCTTGATGCCATCTCCCATTTCTTCAAAGGCACATTAAGCCTATCCAGAACAGTAGTCAATATGAACCCATATGGGGTGGCATGAGCCTTGGAGCCATTTATGACCCTGTCCAGTAATTTAACAATAAAGGTAGGCCAATTGATCTGCATTCCTCTCACAAGGCACTCCATAAGAACCAGGTCCATGTAGTTGGCAGTGTGCCTCATCTATTGTCTAGGCAGCAGGCACTTATTAACAAATTCAAACAAGACCTTGTGCTCAAGCCTCATCTCACTTTTCTGCACAAACCTGGCTTCAGGCACATCTTCAGCAGTTGCGACATCACAAAAATTCCTAGTGATTTGAAGAGTAGTAGGGAGGGAATCTAGACATGGACACCTTTGCCTTGTATAATCATAATACCCCTCACTAGGTATGTCTAGAATCTTATCCAATTTGAGTGCATCATACTACACCCTTACTCCTTTCACTATATTGATGACCACCCCATTCTTCACTGTGGCATTGGCCATAAACTCAATCAATTCTTTCCTAGCCAACCTCCCATCCATTTCAAGGACCATGTCCTTCCAACCTTGTGCAGCTAGGGCATCCACGAGTCTTCTCATTCCTGGCTCATACAGATATCTCAACAGTCTTTCTTTCAAAAAAATTCTTCTGTCAAATATGGCAAACCTATCTTGTTCCTTTTCAGATTCCTCTTCTTCTTCTTCCTCAGTAATTTTTACCTGCTTACCTTTCACTGCAGATCTGGTTCTTTTAGCTAAAGAGGGTTCATCAGATACAGGTTTAGAGGAAGACTTCTTGGAAGAAGCCTTGGCCCTTTTTGGTTTGGGTGTAGGAACCTCCACAGTTGTTCCACTTTCTTGATGGACCAGTTCCATCTCCTCTTCTTCTTCTTCTGCATCCTCAGAACTCTCCATAGCCTTTGCTTTTCCCTTCTCCTTCTTTTTTTTCTTGCTATCTTCCAGAGCTTTCTGTAACTCAGCTTCACTTTGTCTGACCCTGCTTCTAGTGGCTCTTCCCTTAGGTACTGAAGGTACAGTAGGTTTTAGGGATGACATTTTGCTTTTCTTTGTTGGATTGGAAGCAGTTGGAGCCTTTTGTGTGAAAGCTTGACGCTTCTTTGGATCATAACTGGCCTTAACCCTCTTCAAAAGATCAACCAGTGTTTCCTCAACAGATGAACCAGGTTCATCTTGTTGCTTGCTTAGATGCACAAGACCTTCAGCCGCCTCCCCAGAACCACTTCCCCCTAACTTGTTTCCAACTTCTTCAATACCTCCACAGATAGCTAGAACTTTTTCTTTCCCATTTTCTCTCTCATCACCACTTGCTCCCTCTCTCTCTTTTTCTTTCTTTTTACCTCCACTTCTACTAGATTCAGCCCCCTTTACATCTTTGACAGGACCAACCAAGACAAACCTATTTTCTACATTTTCAACCACAGTAGAGAGTACCACACAAGAACTTACCTCACTAGGGGTTTTTTGAATTTTGGCAGTGTCAGAAGACCCATGTTCTTCTCCTTCGCTGGTAGAAATAAAAGCTTCAGACTCAAAGCTTGAGTCAGATTCTTGAGTAGGACTTTCCTTTCTTTAGTTAGCCTTCAATTTCTCATTTAGAACTTTTCTTAGAGCTCTAGAAGCTACAGTTTTTCTAGCCATCTGCCTACGAAACCTAGGTTTTGGGGTTTCACTATGGGGTGTAGATGAGGATGTATTCGAAGGGGATACTGGTGGGGGAGTGCCAGGATTATCTTGGGGGTTAGTCTTGGTGGATTGTTTCTTAAAAAAAATTTGGGAATTTTGGAGAGAAGAAGGGCGATCAGAACTTGAGAAGAGTTTTGACGGTTATGGACTAATGAAGAAGAGGTTTGGCATGTATTTAAAGATGATTAGACTTAAATGCAGTAACAATAGCTTTTTCAGAGGTCAATTAGAAGTCTAATCAAGATTTAATTCCGATCTCTTAGTGATTATTAGGCATCGCTAGATTTTAGGCAAAAATCCCGATTTTTAGAGTTCTAGGGGAACGAAACTGGTTCAATGCTCAACGGATAGAATTTTTGAGAATTTGATGAATGTAGGACTTCTGCTCATGATTGGAAAAATAATATTTTCTAATTGTGCAGAGTATAGAAAACATACCTGAGCTTTTCATATGAACACATACTGATAAACCAGGTTCTTTATATAGAACTCCCTTGAACATACCTCAAATGCCAAAATAGAAGAAACTTTGTAAGAGATTAGTGAGTCATACACATGTCACAGGAGTATACTAATTAAAGTATTAAACCGAGTAAGAATTGATCTAGATATTTACACAAAGTTAGAACTCCTAACCAAAAAATAATTTTTTTTTCATTGTGCATTCTAAACTGGACCTATTAGGTGATCTTAATCATCCCTAACTCCAACATGTTCCTCTCAAAGTTTTCTCTACTCAGTGCTTTAGTGAAGATGTCAGCTATTTGTTTATCAGTAGCACATAATTCTATTGAAATCAATCCTTTCTCATAGTTATCTCTTAAGAAGTGGTGTCTAACATCTATGTGCTTAGTCCTCTTATGATGAACAGGGTTCTTTGTCATACTTATAGCACTAGTGTTATCACAGAATATTGGAATACATCCCACTTCAATTCCAAAATCTACCAGCTATTGTTTGATCCATAGCAATTGAGCACAATAGGAAGCAACAGCAACATACTCAGCTTCAGCAGTAGATAGGGCCACAGAATTTTGCTTTTTGGTAGCCCATGACACAATACATGAACCAAAGAAATGTGCCATACTTGAGGTGCTTTTCCTGTCCACTAAGAAACCTGCATAATCAGCATCAGCATATCCAACTAGATCAAAATTAGTACTTTTAGGATACCAGAGACACAGATAAGTGGTGCCTTTCAAATATCTCAGTATCCTCTTTACCACAGTCAAGTGGGACTCTTTTGGATTTGCCTGAAAACGAGAATAAAGTCCTACACTGTAAACGATGTCAGGTCTGCTTGCAGTAAGATACAAGAGTGAACCAATCATACCCCTATACAACTTTTCATCGATTGATGAACCAGGTTCATCAATATCTAATTTGGTTGCAGTTGCAATGGGTGTGTCTATTTCTTTAGATTCCTCAATTTTAAACTTTTTGATTAGCTCTTTTGTATACTTCTACTGATGGATCATGGTTCCATTTGGACTTTGTTTGATCTGCTAGCCTAAAAATAAGTTAAGCTCACCCATCATGCTCATTCCAAACTCACTGCGCATTAGTTTTGCAAAGTCCTTACTCAGCCTATCAGTGGTAGCCCCAAATATGATGTCATCCACATATATTTGCACCACAAGGTGATCTTTACCTTTTTCCCTTAAAAATAAGGTACTGTCAATTTTACCTCTTTTGTAACCATGCTCCAGTAGGAATTTGGATAGTCGTTCATACCAAGCTCTTGGGGCCTGCTTGAGCCCATAGAGAGCCTTGTCTAACTTGTACACATGCTCAGGACATTCCTTGCTCTCAAACCCTGGAGGTTGTTTCACAAACACTTCTTCCTTTAGGTAGACATTCAGGAAGGCACTTTTGACATCCATCTAATGAAGAGTGAATTCCATGTGTGCTGCAAAGGCTATGAGGAGTCTACTTGCCTCTAGTCTTGCAACTGGAGCAAATGTCTCATCATAATCTATGCCCTTCTCTTGGTTGTATCCTTGTACCTCCAGTCTTGCTTTGTTTCTTGTAATTGGTCCATCTTCATCAAGTTTGTTTCTGAAGACCCATTTTGTAGCAATGACTGATCTGTCCTTGGGTCTCGGAACTAGATGCCAAACTTGACTTCTTTCAAATTGGTTGAGTTCATTTTGCATTGCATTCACCCAATCTGTATCCTGCAAATCCTCAACAACATTTTTAGGTTCAATAAGAGATAGGAAAGCATCAAAAGCACATAGATTCTTTAGCTGTGATCTAGTTTTGACTCCAGATGTTGGATCAGTAATAATGTTCTCAATGGGATGAGAACTTTGATACTTGTGAGGTTTCACAACCAACTGGTTTCTGCTAGATGTCTCTCCCATGTTCTGTTGATGAGGAATAGGTTCATGAACACGTTCCTCTAGGGGGTTTAATTCAATTTCTCCTTGATTAGTTCCCCCTGTCAGGTTGCCCTGATTTGAAGGACCTGTTCCATCACCTGTTCCTTCTTTTGATGCCACTTTGACTTGTCCTGGGGATTCAGTCAATTCCTTTACCAATCCAATGGCTTCATCTTCATGTTCCTGTCTCTCAGAAAGAATGTTAGTTTCATCAAATACTGCATGTACACTTTGTTCTACACACAGAGTTCTTTTATTAAACACTTTATACACTTTGTTGCTATGTGAAGAATATCCCAAGAATACTCCCTCATCACTTCTGGGATCAAACTTACCTAGGGAGTCTTTTCCATTATTGTGCACATAGCACTTGCAACCAAATGCCCTAAGATGGGATATGTTTGGTTTTTTCCCTTTAAGTAACTCATAGGGAGTCTTCTCTACCAGAGGTCTGGTCATGCATCTATTGATTATGTAACATGCAGTGTTTATGGCCTCTGCCCAGAAGCTGTGGGGCAATTTACTAGAAAGCAGCATCGTTCTAGCCATGTCCTCCAGAGTTCTATTCTTCCTTTCAACTACTCCATTTTGTTGAGGGGTCCTAGGGGCAGAGAAATTATGATCTATACCATTTTCATCACAGAATTCAACAAACTAGGAATTTTCAAATTCATTTCCATGATCAGACCTGATGGATGCAAGTTAATTTCCTAATTGTTTCTGAATTTTTCTAATAAATGCAGTAAACATGTCGAATGCTTCATCTTTGGAAGTTAGAAATAGAACCCAGGTAAATCTAGAATAATCATCGACAAGCACCATTACATATTTCTTTCCACCTCTGCTCATAGTTCTCATTGGACCACATAGATCCATATGGACCAGTTCCAACGACTTGGTTGTACTTACCATTTTCTTGCTTTTGAAAGATGATCTTATCTGCTTCCCCCTTGCACATGCCTTACTAACTTTTTCTTCCTTGAACTTGATATTAGGTAACCCTATTACCAAGTCTTTAGAGACTAATTTGTTTAGCTGATTTAGACTTGCATGACCAAGTCTTTTGTGCCACAGGAGGGGATCATTAACCAACACACTTAAGTAAGTGAGTTCATTTTCTGAGAGAGTAGACAAATCTACAATGTAATTATTGTTAACTCTTTTTCACTGCAAAACAATCTTGTTAGTGGTAAGGTTAATCACAAAGCATTTGGTAGAGGTAAAAGCTACAAGATTACCTCTGTCACACAATTGTGACACACTTATTAGGCTATATTTCAAGCCATCTATCAGGTAGATATTCTCTATAGAATGAGAATCTGTTTTGCCTACCTTTCCAACCCCAATGATATCACCTTTCTTTCCATTACCAAAGGAGACATTACTTCCTTTTAAGTCCTCAAGTGAAAGGAACTGGTCCTTGTTCCTAGTCATATGTTTTGAGCAGCCACTATCCATATACCATATTTGGCTCATCCCTTTCACTTGGACCTACAAAAAGAAATCAGGGGTTAGTCGTAGGAACCCAAACTAGTTTGGGTCCCTTTCTATAGGCAAAAAGATGAATCATATTCCTTCTTGCCCACCCAGGCAGCTTGTTTTCTCTTTAACAAAGACTTTGTTCTTTTGACTGGCCTTTTCTTTTGCATTACATTCATTTTTGTAATGGCCAGCCTTGCCACAGTGTGTGCAGATTTTATTTTCAGGAAGAGTGAGGTACTTGCTTCTAGAGTCCCATTTTGGAGCTTGAGTCCTATAGCCAAGTCCTCTTTTGTTGCTACTATGATGCTCTTGCAGCCAAGAGAGTACATCAGAAGCCTTGTTCCACTTGCAAGTTCTGTTAGTTCATGTTTCACCTTTCCTAGATCTTCCTTCATGACTTTGATGAGTTCATCTTTCTTATACAATTCATCTTTCATTTTTCCCAAGTTTTCTTCTAGAGTGAGATATGTGTGATCAGCTTTCTTCTTTCCTGTTCCTAGTTTTAGTTTTAAGTTTTCAGACCTAAGTTCTAGGACACTATTATCAAGTTCAAAAACCTAGTTCTTCAACTCAGCATTTGTGTTATCACTCTTGTTAGCCCTAGACTCTAGACTGTTGCATTTTGCTTTTAGGATCACACATTCCTTAGACAGAACTTCTTTCTCATTGTTAATTATCTCAGACTCATCAATGAAGTCTAGTAGTAGCTCAGCCAACTTTTGTTTAGACAAAATTTAATCTTATTTTTGAGATGAAGGATACTTACCTCTTGTTCATCATCTAATTCTTCGATGGCCATCAGTGCTTGCTCTTCCTCAGCTTCATCTTTCGAATCTTCATCTGAAGTTTCTCCCCAAGCAGCAACCATAGCCTTGGTTGAACCTTTGTTCGTTTTTGGTTGAACCTGTTCCTTATTCCTGTTCCTTCGTTCAGAGGGCAGTTCTTGATCATGTGATCAATCTTACCATACTTGTAGCAACCCTCATTGATCTGTTTCTCAGGAGCTCTTGACTTATTGAAGGTTTTACCTCTTGAATAACCCTTTCCTCTCATCAGGTACTTTTTGAATTCTCTAGTGATCATAGCCATCTCATCATCTTCCAAATCTGAACCTTCAGTAATTCTGAGAATTAGGCTTCTCTCCTTCTTGAGTGTATCCATCTTCATGGTCTACCTTCTCAGTTCATCCAGTCTGAGAGTAGCAATATTCTTGGATTCCTGAATAATCGTGATTTTGCTTTCCCATGAGACTGGCAGAACCCTTGTCAGGATTTTCTCAACCTTGTATTCTTCAAGAATAATCCTTCCAAGGGACTTAAGTTCTTTAGTGAACCTAGTATACATCTCTTGGATAGTTTCTCCTTCCTTTATAGTAAAATTCTCATATTGAGAATACAGCAGTGTTCCTCTGGATCTTTTCATTTGAGGTGTTCCTTCATGAGCCACTTGCAAAGTGTCCCATATCTCCTTGGCAGTAGTACAGCTTTGGATCCTACTGTACTCATCTGGACCTAGTCCACACACAAGCCATTTCTTGGCCTTAGCATTTTTCTCCCACTTTTTTAGGTCTTCAACAGTGCAGTCAGCCCTTGTCTTTGGCACAACCACTCCTTCCTCATTTTTCATTGTAGTTGCCAAAGGACCATCAGTGACTATGTCCCAGAGTTCATAGTCTTCTTCTATGATGTGATCTTTCATACTATTCTTCCACCAAGAGTAGTAATGTCCATTGAACAGTGGAGGCCTAGCAGTGGATTGCCCTTCCCAGTTCCCAGGTGGTGCACTCATGTTGATCTTTTCCTAAGGTGTTAGCCTCTTCAAGGATAACCTGCTCTGACACCAATTGATGTTCTAAATGTCAATACCACACAAGAGAGGGGGTGATTTGTGTGGTACCCAATTTTTCGATCTAGAAGAACCTAAAATCAGTAGGATTTTCCTACGTGGATTTTCGTAAAATCACTGAGCCAATTTTTCGTAAAATCTTACGTGGAAAACACCTGGCTCAAAAGGTGAAAAAACTACGACCTACTACTCAGTAGGATTTTCCCAAACATCCACTAAAATCACTGAGCCAAAACAGCATTTACAAAACTCTTTGTAAACCTAAGGATTAACTCTAATCCCTGTGTAGCACACAACCTCAACTGTTGCGACACCTTCAAGTTAGCCAATAACTTGAACACTCAAAGTACCTATTACAAATGTTTCTATGAAAGCTGAAAAGGTACAACTTTAAACCACCTACTACAATTGAACTAGAATAAGAATAAACACAACGAAACTGGTTCTCTATCTCGTTCAAGTAGCTTCAGGTTTGCACACTTGAATTACACACGAACTGCTTGCAAAAAGCATTGCTATTTTTCTCCCTATTCACGTTTAACTTCTGTGTATGTGCAACACCTGTAAAAGAGAACAATCACTGTTATTTAATGAGTTAGTAATCAGAGTTTGATTGAGACTCAATTGCTGATCTTCCATTAAAGTTGAGTCCTTGTTCAATACAAACTCCAACCCTATCATTTATCCCGATTGTGTGATTGTGTCCTCTTCCCATAATGAGACTTTCTCTCCTCATCCAATATGCAACCCTTTCGATCAGTTCAGGAGATATTGCTACTTGATTACTGAGACTTATCTCCTTCACGTATATCTCACATGTCTAGGTTGATAAATACTATGCCTCACATGATGAACCTGGTCCATGACTGAGTTCATTTGTCATTCTTCAAAACTTCACCTGAACTTGGGCCAACACTGCCCACCGATCCCTTCCATTAAAGTCATAGTTACCATTGCCAGCCTGGTGTGGATTCTTGCTTTCTTCATTGAAAACACGATCAGCCCCAGGAAATAAAACATGAATACAAAGACCCTTCGGTGAATGTTCCCTAATGATGTGATGGCAAACTCGTCAAGATAGGTACAGTAGGATTTGATATGACCGTACCTCTTATACAAATAGTCAAAAGGGATGTAGGATTCTTTCAAATATGTCAGCTCTGGATTCTTCTTCAAACCCATCATTTTGAGGAAGCCCCAACCCTTGCGGTTCTCAGGCATTAACAAACCTGGAGTTTCTCATGCTATACCGGCCAATCCTCCTATATCTTCTAGCAAGGGTGTCATTTCAATATCTCCAAAGTGGAATACGGCCCTCTCACAATCCCATAACAAAGTAGCAGCTTCTATGATCTTGTTGTTGGTTGGATCTCGAGGAGAGAAGGTAGATTCCCCAAATATTTTCGGACAGGAGTTTGATCACTAGAGTGAAGATCATCCCACCAGCTTAGCAGTCTTGGGTGGATGTTGGTGACCATGCCGAATCTAGGTATTTCGTGCCTCATTTATGCAAGACAAATAAGGTTAGGCCCTTACCCCCACCAGACTTGTCTATTTAATACCAACAATTAGCATGAAGCATTAAGTTCTCCAAATAAATGCACAGAACGTGGTGACGTCTGTTTGGGTTCAGGGAAACCCAGTGGACTTTGGTCAAGGCTATCTTAAAGGGTCATTATATGGACAACATAACTGACCCGGCTAGGTTTGACCATGATGCATGCACAATTTAACAGAGTAAGGTTTCTATGCACAACTCAAGGGGGAAAGGCACGGAACCATCGACTGCACTGCTGATCGAATGGTTTTACCGCAAATATGCCTTTTCCGGATTTAGGGGTAATAATATAGGAAGAGCACAACCACTCATTATAAGCGTTGCTATGGTATTTTATTTGGCACGAGTGGAGTATGATGTTGAACATGGTTATGCAATAATTAAAAGCATGTTGACATGTATTTTCACATTAAGAAAGCAGTAAGTACAGCAATTTCAGAATTTAAAGTAATAGTAAAGGAAAGAAACAAAGAAGACAAGTGAGTTTTGTAGTTGAAAAGGAAATTGAATGCTTAAAGGAATTAAACAAGTAATTGCACATAAAGAGGTATAAATTCACAATAACAGTCTGAAATGGTAAAACCCTAAATATCCCCAGTAGAGTCGCCATGTTGTCGCGCCCCCTTTTTTCCCCTCTTTATGCAAACAGGAGATCGGATTTGTGACATTTGGTATGGGACAACTCATTCCTTTTGGGAACTGGGTTTTGCATTTATTGAAGAGTCGTCACCTAATGATTTAAGGTGCATTAGGACACCTATAAAATCTACTCCTAAGCTTGTTTGATAACTAGAGATCTGGTAAGGGCTTGAAATTATCCTAAGGGGAAGGTGTTAGGCACCCCTCAGGATCCACTAGTGTGGTTTCCAGCCAGATAATTTATTGTGAATTTGTACAATTTAGTAAATAGACAAATATAGGCTCAAATAGTAGGGGATTTAAGTTTAAACACATAAGAGTTTGAAAACAATTAAAGGCGAATTTTGAGAAAAAAGGGTGATAATTTCTACGAATACTTGAAAATATAAAAGAGGAAAAGGGGAGAGGATCCTAGGTTTATTTATAATATGGATCACATCAATGTGATACTCGGTATGACACTCCTCAGAAGAGGGGATACACGTGGCATTAGGGCACCGGTAATCATATCCATATCTACCCTTCCCACCCCGTTAAGGTATTAAAGTGTGGATTGGTCTCGATGTCTATTGCATGCTACTACCCGTCCCTTCCTATCAGTCCCGGAGGATTTTTAGGACTACTATTCCTAAAGGGGAGGGATATTAGGCTGATTTTAGGTTTTAAAGGTAAAAAAGCTAAGGCGGCATACAAAACATATAGGGGCTGCACATTAGGGGAAACATATAACAAATAAGAGGCTCATGTATACCTCCTTAAACAAATAACATAAATAGCATGACTTAAACATACATCTAAGGTCTGACTTTAACATATTAAGGTAAGGGAAATTTCAATTGTTGAGGCAAACCAGTTTATTACATAACTTAGATAAGAAGCCCGAATCAAGGATACCTGTTGGTTGTAGCAATTAACAAAGGCTGATTCAATTCTATGGTTGTTATCACCTAAGGCTTGCCTAAGCATTTAGGAGAGATCATATAGACATGGTATCTATTCAGAATGAAGCGAAACAGTAACAATTGAAGACGAACGATTTGGATCCTATAGGCATGCTTTCTAAACCGTGTTAAAGTAAAGAGTAAGGTTGTTTAAAACTGATTCAGAGTCAAACTGATTTTAAATTGGTTTTAGATCCTATAGGCAGAATATCTAATGTTGCTCATTTTAATTCCTATAGACATGATATCTAGTCGAGCGTGAATTGAAGCATGTAGTATCCCTATAGGCATGATTTCTACAAAAGGGGGTACTGAAAATGATATCTATTTTTTAGCCCGTTTGTTCCTAAGCATGGTGTTTAAGTGTGGTAATGCAGAAATTAAGACAAGTCCTATAGACAGGTTCTCTAAATGCAGAATTCAATATGCAAAATTTAGGTCCTATAGGCGTATTCTCTAAATGTAAAACATTCAGGAATTTAATGAAATTGGATCTTATAGGCATGGTATCTAGATGCAGAATTAAACATGCAGAACAACATATGATATCTAAATTGCAGAATTGAACATGTGGAATTTTAGATTCTATAGACGTGATATCTACCCTTGAGCATGCATAATTACCCATCCCTTTTTCACTAGCCAAGCCCCAAAATATTTATTACAAAATTATTACAGATTAGATAATGCATTACATCAATGAAGCACAAAAGAAAAGTTACAACTAGAGGAAGCCTAATTCTTGACTTCCTCTCTGAGTTATGGAATAAACCACCTCAAATGCCATTGTTTCAAAGCCTTTCTCAGACTTGAGTGTGTCAAAGTTCCCTAAGGGTCTCAAGAGGACCCCGGGCAGTGCTCACACTCAAGTTGCATAACCAAATAAAGATGAGTGCCGGGTGGAAGGACCAACCCTTATATGTCCAAGTTCAAAGGGAGCTCATGGGTCCCAAGGCAAGGCTCACACAAGAGGGGCAGAACTTAAGTCTAAGAATATGGTGGAAGTGTAGGAGTAGAGATATAGAACTGAGTGGAGAATGGAGAGGGGAGAGGGGTGAGTTGAAAACTGTAGCAGTAAAGCTAAAATCACGGAATCAGCAATTGCATAAAGGAGTCAGGGGTTTGGGAAATGCATTGCAAGGAGCATATATCCTTAGGCAATGACCGGTTTTGGGCACACACAGTAATAGATGGTGATGTCATGCCTATAAACCAACCAGAACACACAACATATAGAGGGGATATGGAGGTTATGATCCCAGGGAAAAAGGTTTGGGTCATGCACAACAATGTTCAATGTTGTCATGCCTCAAACCAACAAAAGATACCAAACACATAGGGGATGTGGAACATATGACCCAGGAGGGTCAGGTTTAGGTCATGCATAGCAATGTATGATGCTAACATACCATCAAACCAATATACAAACACATATGGGGTATGGGGTATTGGGGTTCATACATGAGAAAATATTATTTTAGAAAAAGGAAAGGTAGACTTGATAATGAAATTCGATTAAACATAAGCAGGAAACAGGTAAGAGTGAAGGGATTAGTAAAAAATATGTTGTTGTTGATGCTGGAAGAGTAATTAGGACATACCAGTAAATAAAGCAAATGCAAAAAAGAAAAAGTAGGCAAGTTTCCCACAGCCTAGCCTTGGCTTTCAGCCGGTTAGACAAGGTAGCAACACAAGTAGTAACAGAGAAAAGAGAGAGAGCTTGAGTGAAGTGTGTGTCTTTGAACTCAATTGGTTCGTGTCTTTGAAAGAAAGGGGTGCAGGGTATTTATAATTTTTTGAAAACGAGTGAAGGAAAAGTAATAAGATACAAACATGGAAACAATCATAGGTCAGAATTAATTACACGGGTGATTCCCTTTAATTAAGGAATCATTGTTTAACAGATTCAAATAAGGAAAGAGATCAGTTTAGATACAGACTGATTATTGTCATAAAAGAAGTAGTACAAGCATTCAGTAAGTAATCAAGTCTAAGTACAGAATATACTTATTTTGAAAATAGATTCAGCAAGGTAAATATTACAATAAAGGGAAAGAATCAATCAATTTTGAATGGGCGAGTGAAATCAGGGTTCATAAATATGAAACTTTAGAAATCAGTCACAAGGTGAAGATTAATCAAGGAAGAAATTTCAGCATATACATAAAGTGAACATGGTCATTAGACATGTGAGGGCAAACAAAAGAGATAATCATAAACATGCAATAGTGGCAGAAATAAACTAGTAGTAAAGCAAACATTCGAAGCATATTAATCAAGTAGGTTAAGTCACATTAAATCAATAGTGAAGAAAAAATACAGTATTAGAAGCATGAAAAGGTCTCACAGTAACAGATGAGAAACCTTTTGAAAAGTTAAGGTTTCAAGCATAGTCAAGTTTTAAAGATAGTAGAAACCCAGAGTCAGAGGAATCACATAAAGAAAAAGGTATTCTGAAACAAGGAACTTCAAATCGAGTTAGGCATTTAAACGAAAAGTTTCAGACCCAAAGCCACAGGGTTTTCAACAATAGTCGAGCCCTAAAAATAGATCAAACAAAACTTAACCAAACAAACACTCATCTAACAAACAGCTTTTAGAACTCGACTGAGACCCATAAGAATTTATGGTTTTCAACAACAACGAGTTCGAAAGATGGTAAACAGATGAGTCAAGCAAGATTTTAAACAAACAAACGCACATCTTAAACATATTAAAAGTCATAGAAGAGATTTTGAAATAACTTAACAGGAAAAACCCTAATCGGAAAAAGACAAAGAGTCATTTTTGAAAGCAATATTGATGAAACTTCGAGAAGATTGATTAAAAATTCAGAGCAAGCATTGATCTTGTAATACCTCGTACATTCAGACTAGGTGTGGATATTTTAAATGGGTATTAATTTGATATTTTAGACATATGAAGTCCTAACGGGATGATTATGGGTGAAAATAGTTATTTCAAAATCAAGATGGAAAGTGAGGTGCATAAGATTTGACAAAATCGACTAAGTTTGCAGAAGGTTCGTATTCCAGCAGGTTTTTGTAAAACTAAGTAAGGAATTTGGGAAAACTAAAAGCATGAAAGTTGTAGGCCTTTGAAATAGTTTTCCAACGATATATTATGTAACCCGAAGGATCTCTGTGCAAAATGTTATGTGCGTTTTACAGAATAGTATGTGATATGCACGCTGGTAGCGCGACCGCGCTAATTTTGAGGCAGTGTTACTGCCGTTAGTGCGGTCAGTATCACGGGCAGGCCTCCAGATGCATAGGCGCGCTAGTGGGGGGTCGTTTTAAAGCTATATTTTGTCCCCCATATCCCCAAAACATAAAAACTTGCTCTAGAAAGGAGAACTCTGAAAAACCTAACTCCCTAAGGGTCCTTCCAACACCCAAGGTAAGTTTTAATGGTGATTCTAAGTTAATTTCAATATCCCAACATCTTATTAACATGGGTAAACCCTCCATATCATTATATATTCGTTTGGGGCATCATTGTTGAGAGAAGAAACCCTAGAACTCCAATTCAAGAAGATTGAACGTCAAAAAGGTAATGTTTTCACCCTCTAATTGATTCTAGCATTGGATTAATGATTATTGACTTAAGTGCATGAGATATGAGTTGATGGGTTTGATAGAAAAGCATGAACAATTATAGGTTTGGCTTGTTGATTGTTGATTATTGGTTAAGGGTGTTGTTTACCTTATGGGTGATAAAGAATAATATTGATTATAACTATTTGAGACTTTAGAATTTATCTAGGAGCAAGAGAATAGGTTATTGGGTGTAGAGACACCATTAATAAGGACTATGAAGCTTTATGCCACCAAGTGTTTGAGAAAATGCCTAAGTGACCAAAACATGAGTATTATTGCTAAAACAGAATCCCTTGACTTGTATTGATATAGATTGAACTTGAAGGGGTTGGAGAATGTTGTATTATGCTCAAGAGCAAGAAGTTAAAGTATGTGAGGCTAACCCTCTATGTTTAGGAATATTAATGATTCTCCCTACACTACGTTTCTTTTACGGCGTATCAATTGCCTCAAAAATTTAGTTAAGCCTAGTTCTTTGAATAGTTGTAGAGCTTCTATTCTCTAGCTTCATAGATCGTTCATGACTTTCACTCTGAACGTTGTGAGCTTAGTGCGTATTCAATATAGACTTGGGTTTGATGCCTCCGAGTCTTAGTATAGATTACTCAGTATGCCATAAACAGTTGAAGTTTCAGTATTCATAATCAGTTCAAGAATACATGTCTCAGTTTAGTCCTATTTAGTATTCCAGTATTATGTAACTCAGTGTGATCCAGTATTCCAGTATTATGTAACTTTATGTGATTCAGTATTTCACTATCATATATTGCAGTATGATTCTTAGTTCCTGATTTTAAATCCCTGAATGTTGAACACTTGTATTTAGGCCTGAGGCTGCAGTTTATGCTTTATGCATCTTTGGGCCTGAGGCCGCAGTTTATGCTTTATGCATCTTTGGGCCTGAGGCCGCAGTTTATGCTTTATGCATCTTGGACCTGAGGTCATAGTTATGTATACGTATACTTGGGCCCGAGGCCACACTTTGTGCACATATATATATACTGGGCCAAAGGCCGCAGTTTAATATTCAGATAAAAAGGTTGTTCATCATTCAGAAGGGGGAGTATTCATATCCTTACTTCCTTTCAGTTCAATTATTAGTTACCGTTCAGTTATCAGTTATTATATCAGTTACCAGTTATCAGTTCTGTTATCAGTTACTAGTTATCAGTCCAGTTATCATTTATTAGTTATCATTTTATTTATCAATTATCAGTTCTCAATTATCATTTCAGTTTCAGTTTCAGCATTTATAATTTTTTTTTTCAGTTGCCTTACATACCATACAATTCAAATATACTGACGTCCTTTTTTGCCTGGGGCCTGCATCTCACAATATAGGTAATGATTTACAGGTCGACGACGCAGAGCGCTAGGATTCTCGTACCAACTATTTGGTGATCCCCAGTTCTTTCGGGGCATTATTATTACTTTACAGTCTTTCAGTATCTACAGATAGTCAGCGTTTTCAGTACTTCAATAGAGGCTTCATAGACTAGAGTAACAATTAGACAGAGTCTTAGACTTTTCATATTAAGCTATGTTGGCTACAAATATGTTTCAGAATTGTATTAGTATTTCTGCAATTTGATTTATATCATACAGACTTTCAGTATATCAGCATATGTTAGTTTATCTTCCGCATTTAGTATGTTATGATATCACATGTTGATTTAGCTAGCCAGTTGGTTCACTCGGTCACATGTAGTCAGGCACCGAGTGTCGTGTTACGTCCAGGCCCAAGTTTGGGGCGTGACAAATCTAAAGTAGATCTGAAAGAAATCAAAAAACCTTAGAGATTAGGGTTTCAGAAAACCCAGAAAAGATAAGATAGGCTTCGAATGTTACCGATCTAACCAGGAGAGTCAAAGGTCTAACTCGAATGACCATGGCCGGCCGGAGAAAGGTCAAAGATGACCGGGGAAGGGCCATGAACTAAAATCGAACGAAGACTGGACCAGAGCTCTTCATAGTCTGGCCTTGAAACCATAAGGACAAACACATAGGAGCTAGGGAAGGTTGGTACAGGTCTCCGATGACCTCAGAAGGCCATGGATTAGAGCAGATTAGGGTGGCGGTGACTAGGGTTTGAGTGGTGTTGCAGAGAGTGTTTGAGAGGAAGGGGATTCTAAGGCGGCAGTAAGTGAGAAAGGATAGGGTTTTGGGGTCGTTTGGAATTAATTAAGGCAGGGGCGACTATTGGCCGTTGATCACTCAGATCAACGACCTGGATTAAAACGGTAAGGGGGGCGGTTTATGAAATTGGGTTTGGGCCTGGTCCGATGAGTTCAATTGGGTCGAGAATTGGGTTAAAATTGGGGTAGGATTTAGTCTATGGTTGAAATGAATTTAGGCTATTATTTAAATAGCCAATTTCCCCTTTTAGGGTTATAAAAAAATAGCAAATTGATTTCTAGAAATAAATTAAAGGTACTAAAATGATTTATATCATATAATTATCAATTTAAAAATACTGGACTTAATATTTATAAATGTAAACGCAATTAAATCTTAAAAGGGGCTAATATTGCAATTATATGCAATTTAGCTTTAAAAAATGCTAAATAAATTTGTAAAAATATGCAAAAATATCTTAGCTATATTTTAGTACAAATATGAGATCCAATAAATGAATCACCAAAAATGATAATTTTGGGAATTATTATTGGGTTTTTTTATGAATAAAAATAGGGGAATAAATTGGTTTAAAAACCTTTAAAGAAAATAAGGAAAAATAATAAAACATTTGGACACACTTATACATGCATACACATTCTGTTATGAAAGTATCTTGCATATTTAAAAATATATAGGGAAAAATTGGGTATCAACAGTCACGACCTCGGTTTGTTCTCCATGAACCATCGTGACGGCACCTAGTCTCTACGACTAGGTAAGTCTAACAAATGCGGAACATAAACGAAACTTGCGGAAGAAATAATCAAAAGCCAAAATAACTGAATGAAAACAATAGTTAACATGCCGCTCAACATATACAACACAACATTCTCAGAATCAAGAATATTATCCTAAAATCCGGAAATTCACGGAACCACAAGCCTTTGAATGTCTAACTCCAGAATATCTAACAGTGAAAAGAAAAATAGAAGGGCAAATATTTAAAAGCTAGAATAGAAAGGGACTCCTCGGTCTGCGGATGCGGCAGATGTACCTCGAAGTATCTAGAGCAGTCGTCTCGCCTCACAGGTAATAGGGTTGAGTCGCAGTACCTGGATCTGCACATGAAAAACATACGCAGAAGGGGCATGAGTACACCACAGCGGTACTCAGTAAGCGCCAAGCCTAACTTCGGTCGAGTAGTGACGAGGAAGGTCAGGGCCTTATTGAGGTTAAATAAAATAAAAGATCAACAATATGGAACAGAACAGTATAAATAAGTACAACAGTAAAATAAAACAGGATATACATGACAACAACAACTATACAGAAACAAGGTAAATACGGAAAATAATTTCAGCTCAGCACCAATAATAACAATCGGGGATCTCCTAGGATACCGTCCTGTAGTCCCATATGTACATATCCAATGGATCTCCAGGGATCCCGTCCCGTTGTCCAACTCATAGTGCGCGGGGATCTACCGGAATCTCGTTCCGTAGTCCCAAATGTAAACACCCAATACTGGGGGAATCTACCGGGTGCATTCCCGTAGTTCCATATAACTGTGCAGGGGGATCTACCGGAATCCGATATCTGTAGTCCCAAAATAAATACACAGCAGCAACAGGAAAATATACAGAAATAGCAAAATTTCGTATCAAGGCAACATGTGATTCTAACCTAGCATGCTGCACAGAATTCAGGTAAGGCAATTTGAGCAAGTAAAGCAGTTAAGTCACTTAGACATGCTTTCCTAAGCTAACAACATGCTTAATATTGCAAGTAATAGAAACAGGAAAGGAAACATACTAGTAATTACTTAAAGAAAACCGAATTTCCAATAATTAGCACAAGTACGCACTCGTCACCTCACGTACAAAGCATTTCAATTACCAAATATACCAATCCTAAGGGGAAGGTCCCCTACACAAGGTTAGACAGGCCACTTACCTCGAATCGGCTCAATAATCAATCCGAAACCACGCTCTTGCCACGAGTACTCGACTCCAAATGGCTCAAATCTATTCAATTAAATTTCATAATGTAAATAACACTTCAAGTAACTGTTCTACAAAGAAAATCTAAGCTAATACGCGAAATTAGGTAAAATGACCAAAACGCCGCTCGGGACCACGTCTCGAAATCAGGTAAAATTTACATTTTCAGAATCCTCATACTCTCCCGAGTCTAACCATACAAAATTATCCAAATTCGATGTCAAATTCCCAATCAAAGCTCAATTTCATGGTCTAAGAACTTTTCCCCCAAGTTCCACCAAATTTTCGAAATTAAAGGATGAATTTAAGTATAGATTCATGGAAATTAGTCTAAACCAAGTAGAAATTACTTACCCAAATCGCCCGGTGAAAATCTCTTCAAAAATCGCAATCTCCCGAGATCATAAGTCCAAAATATGAATTATGGCTTAAACCCTCGATTTTGGGTTTTAGAAATTTGCCCAGGCAATTCCTTAATTGCGAACGCGAGGCTACTGTCGCGAACGCGATGCACTAAAGTTCCACTGGCCAGCCTCCCTCTTCGCGAACGCGGTGCCTGAGCCGCGAACGCGATGTTCAATTCTCTTCCCCTACGCGTACGCGAGACTGCCTTCGCGAACGCGTAGGCACCAAGTCCCATAGACTCGCGAACGCGTAAGCTCCTTCGCGAACGCGTAAGCTCCTTCGCGAACGCGAAGAGTAAATTCCTCACCAGCCTCAGCTCCTCTTCGCGAATGCGAGACTCCACTTGCGAACGCGAAGAAGGAATCCAGAACTGGGCTGCTGCTAGGGGTGGGCGTCGGTCGGTTCGGTCGATTATTATGAAAGTACGATTCTGTTTTTTAATTTTCGGTTTTGTAATATTAATAACCAAATCAAACCAAAGTATTTACGGTTCGGTGCGATTTTTTCAAAGTTCGATTCGATTATTTCCGGTTTATTTTTTCGATTTTAAACGGTTCAAAACAAGAGCTTCATCAGCAACTTGTTTGTTCGGAAGAAGGCTTACTTTGGCATGCCTGCATATTAAGGAATAGAGAGCAAAAGTACCACCTGCAGCAGAAAGTCTATAAAGGTCAGTTTAATGACCAAATACTCTTTAATTAGACCAAATACAAAAAACATCTTTGTGATTTGTGGTACATACCCTCTCCATTATCATCAGCTCGAAGTACGATAAAGACATATTTGAACAAAGAAATTAAGGTTAAAGTCCAAAAAACGAAAGAAAGAACGCCGAAAATCTCTTCGTTGGTCTCGGAATAATGAATGTCTTCTGCAAATGTGCTCTTGTAGACATAGAGAGGGGAAATACTGAGATCCCCATACACCACCCCAAGACTTTGGTATGCCAGAATCAGTGTACTCTTCCAAGATTTCTATAATGCAAAATTAACAAAGCAAAAGGAGAAGCTTCGGAGAGGGACTAATACCTGTGAATTTCAGTTTTTTTATTTAACCGAAAACCGAAATACAAAATCCGTAAACCACACCGAAAAATCGAAAATTATAATTTTAAAACCGTGCACCGACCGAAAAACTGATTAAACCGAAATTCACGATTGGTCGGTTTTTCGGTTCGATCGGTATTATGCCCACCCCTAGTTGCTGCAGATTTTCTGCAATTTCTCTAAGTTCCAAAATGACCCGTTAAGCATCCGAAACACACCCGAGGCACCCGGGACCTCAATCAAACATACTAACCAATCCTAAAACATCATTCAAACTTGTTCCAACCTCGGAACTGTCAAAACAACATCAAAACACCTACTTTTCATCGGATTCAAGCCTAAGAATTCCAAAAACCCTAAAAATACGCTTTCGATCAAAAAGTCTATCAAACCTCGTCCGAATGACCTGAAATTTCGCACACACGTCACATCTTTTCATTACAGGTACGTCTCTATGCTCGTTCGAGGACGAATGAATGTTTAAGTGTAGGAGGATGTGACGACCCGGCCGGTCATTTTAAGAATTTACGCCCCGATCTCCCATTAACTGCTTTCCCCAAGTTTATTTCTGCTATTTTAATTTGCCAGAATGTTTGACTTTGAGTTTCGAAAAGTTTTGGCACACTTAGTCCCTAAGCCAGTAAGCCTAGCCCAGTTCTCCATTTCCCAACTCAAGTCCAACGGTCCAACCCCTAAAGTCAATAAGCCCAACTCAACTACGCAAGTCCAATCTTCGACTTTTGACTTGCAATCATATATGTATACCAAGTTTACAAAATAATAAGTAATATTTTCATGTATTTAATATCTTCATTTATTTGGTTCTGGAACTAAATAATATTTCAAAAGTTCCTCTTTTAATTTTATTGTTGTTTTAGATTCTTTGGTTCCTCTGTCCTTTGTTGCTCTACTGCGGGTTCTCAGTTAGAATAAAAATTTGGCAAATTTTGTTTTCAAGGCTGG
Organism: Nicotiana tabacum; assembly: GCF_000715075.1. Classification (NCBI taxonomy): domain Eukaryota; kingdom Viridiplantae; phylum Streptophyta; class Magnoliopsida; order Solanales; family Solanaceae; genus Nicotiana; species Nicotiana tabacum. The sequence continues at coordinate 37,665,159 of NC_134082.1, forward strand.
AGCTTTTCAGGCTAAAGGAACGATTAGTGATTACCATAAATATGGATTAAGTACAGTATTAATATTAGGTATTTGAAGATAGATTGAGCGGAATAGATGAAAACGTTATTCCTTCGAGTTCGTTACGTTGTTGACAAATCAATATCGTTATATGGTGGATTTGGATTATATCAATGAACTATTGTTAGAACTCCACCGAGAAATAAAAAAAACTAACAACAATCTTATCGAACCAAACTAAAATCGTATCGAACCAAACTAAAAAATATTAAACCATACTAAATTACTTTAGTACAATATTTGATATACATAATTAATACATCGAATACCAAAGTACCGATTCAATACCGTACACCGAATGTCCACCCTAGTTATAGCACATCATTTCAAGTAATCTTAGCTGAATTTATCAAACATCTAAATCTTATCCACTTCAGCCAATATAAGATTGCCACTTCAGGAAACAAGTATCCAAGTGTATCTAAAACAGCCCATTCTGAGGCCACAAACTCCTTGCTTTGGGTAATGGGCCTATGTCACAGAAACTTGTTTCGAACCCCAATAGATTTATACAAACAATTTTGTCAAAAGGCAATTAAACTTAAAAAAAAAAAAAAGAAGAGAGAAAAAGGTTGAGTTGCTGCAAAAATGGCTGCCACCATGATAACTTCTCTTCCACAGTTCAATGGACTCAAAATCAACACCTTCTCTACTTCCCCTATTCAGGGTTTGGTCAGTTCCTCCATTTATGTCTGTTTTACATTTACTTAGGTGTTATTTTTACTCTTTTTTTCATCTTTGCTGTTTATAGTTTTTTTGACTTTGATAAATTTGACCTGATTTCAACAGTACTGATTAATACTCCCATGTTCCAGATTATATGAACTTATTTTCTTTAAATGAACTTTTTTTAAATTGGGATACAATTTAGCTTAAACTTCCAATTCTATTCTATTCTTGATGAGAAGGTTTTATAATCACACCAATTCTATTTTATAATCACACAAATACTCTGGACCCTTTTTTGATTTGTTTAGGACCACAAATTCCAAAAGTCTTCATTTTTTCCTAAATTACATGGCTAGTCAAACAGGTTCACATAAACGGGAACAGAGGCATAATATGGTTTGACAAAAAAGTGTAGCTGAAATTATTTTATGATTATCGTCTTGTATTTACTTTTCCTTTTCTATGAGTGAAATCCGATATCTTTAAAATAAAATTGTTCACTATTTATGAATTTTACCAATTTCAAATTGTTATGACATTGAAAACATATGAATTTATATAGTGGTAACAATCAACTTTCACTGGGTGCAGGTGGCCGTTCAACCAATGAGGAGTAGAGGGCAAGGTGCTCTGGGAGCTCGCTGTGATTTCATCGGTTCGCCCACAAATTTGGTAAATAAACTATTGCAATTATATTGTAAGAGACTTGCTAACTAAGATATAAAAAAGAAAACTCAAAAAGAATAAAGTAGTCGTATCAATGAAACTCAAAGTTTTGCATTTGCAATTTTTTTAAAAAAGAAAATGAAAACCTGACTATCCTGTGAAAATCATAGTGAGCTACTTTATAGCAAAATGATGAATAAGTTATCTTTTATCAAAAAATATTATAGTCTGCTTAGTCAAGCTTCTCCCAAGATCAAAAGTGTTTTTTCCTTAAAAAAAATATTTTTTTCTTAACTTGAGATGTTTGGTCAAGCTTTTTTGGGAGAAAAAAATATTTTTGGCTAGAAGCATAAGCAGTTTTTAAGAACTAGTATGAAAAACATGGAATGGTGACTTCTATTAAAGGGTCGACCCTCAAAATACATACAGTGTGTGTGTCCACAAATCCATTGGGTCTTGCTTTGATATGTAAACATATTCAAAATGCGTATACTAGTAGGTCAGCATGCATGAAATGACTGATCAGTTACGTTCCTTCCTCCATATTTTAAGTTTCAAGGGGCCAATGCATTTTAATCTCTTCCTCTACAGATCGAATGGTCTCTATCATGCATGTACTTCTTCTGAGAAAAGCATATTGCACTAGCAAAAAAGGTCTATATATTCCTAGAAAATATTCTTCTAATGACATTGCTGGTATTGAATTGAGCGCCTCCTCAGAAACGCAAGTGAAAAAATACAAATACAAAATAGAGTAAATCATATATTTTCCTAAATAATAGTAGATAATGGCATAATTTAAACAAAAACCATCCGTAATATCATCTTATGTTGTTTATTCTTGAAATAGTACATGAAATCAATCTTTGAGAGAGAATTCACTGGATGAAGGTAAATTACCTCAAAAAAGGATCGGATGTGCACTGTCACAGAAGTAAAAAAGGAATGTGCCAACAATTAAAGGTTTTTTATTTATTAATAGATATAAGTTGGTGTTGGAAGTATTTTTTTATTTAATGTGGGATTGGTATGACGGGCCTTAGAACTTGAAGAACAGAAAGGAGACAGCTGGAATTGGGAGTCCATGCAAATTCGTTTCTTCTTCAGTATTGTTGTCCAAGTAGAATTGAGTTGAGCAATCAAAATAGGGTAGTGTTTATAAAGAACTTAGTGCAAGATTTTTACCAAATAGAATTTATGGACTTCCAAAAATTTTTGCAATGACCATGGTTAAATGTAGTATTATTTTGTTTTAGTATTCTAATTTCACAACGGTAGGCTAAAGTCCTAGATATGGGATAATTTTTATCCAACATTTTTTCTACTTTTAAATAATATTTTAGCTTAAGGGTGTGTTTGGTATGAAGGAAAACGTTGTCTATGGAAAATATTTTCCTAGAAAATATTTTCATGGAAAATGAGTGATTTTATCACTTATTTTCTCTTGTTTGGTTAGTGAGTGAAAAATATTTTTCGGAAAATATTTTCTATTGTTTGGTTAGAGAGTAGAAAATATTTTTTTTTGCAAAATATTTTTTATGCAACTGAAATTTGAAAAAGAAAAGCCTTTTTGGAGAAAGGGGTGAGGTTGGGTTGGGTGGGTGGGTGTGGTGTTGGGGAATAAGGTGGGGAAGATTGGGAAGGAGATTTGGAAAATATTTTCCCTTCTCTTAATAAGGAAAACATTTTCCTCCAATTTGGAGGAAAATGAGTTGATAAGGAAAATGTTTTCCAAAACATTTAAGCCAACCAAACATGGGAAAATTGGAAAATATTTTCCAGAAAATATTTTTCTTCGTACCAAACACACCCTAAAAGGCACAAAAATTGATCAACGTTGATTTATATGTTTATTTATTATTCAATTTCATCGTCTCATGATTTTCATTGGTTTTTTAGAGTAAAATAGAAGGAAGATAAAAGTTCTAATTAAGGAGATAAATTTAGTGATAAGAATTTTGTAAGAATTAATAAGTCGAATAGTATATATGTTATGTAAATTTAGTCTCGTACTTAAGAGTAAGTATTGACGTTATTCATGGAGACCTAAATGATGCAAGAATTAAACCAAAGGATGATTTTGTAACGAAGTGTTTGTATGTTGAACAGATAATGGTGACATCAACAAGCCTAATGCTCTTTGCTGGTAGATTTGGGTTGGCTCCATCAGCAAACAGGAAAGCAACAGCAGGGCTAAAGCTTGAGGTTAGGGACTCAGGTCTCCAGACTGGAGATCCTGCTGGATTTACACTTGCTGACACCTTGGCTTGTGGTGTTGTTGGTCACATTATTGGTGTTGGGGTTGTTCTTGGCCTCAAGAACATTGGTGCTATCTAAATAATCTCTTCTTTATAACAAAATATATATTTTCTTGTGTATTCCAGTTTCTAGCATTTATGTTGCTCTCCTCTTTTTTCGTTGCTACAACAAAAGTTTTTATGAAACAATTGAAGACACATAAGCAATATTTATCGATGCGTTGGGTTGGAAAGTCACCCACAGTAATAATACGTAAAAGATTACACAAATCAACAAGAAAAGTATTTAATCAAGTATACGACGATATAGCAAATTATCAATATATGATTGGACTTTCATATCCTTTGAATGTCCAAGGATATTTGGAGTGAACCTAGGATTGGGGAGAGATTTTGAGTCTACTTAACATATACTTGATATTCATATTGAATAATACAATTGAGCCTTATATTTTATAAACTAAATGTCTTTATAAACACAAGCATCAAGTTGAATTGTGACACCAAAAGGTTCAAGACAGCAACAATGGAACAGTAATTGAAGAAGAAGAGAAGGACGAGAGGAGAATTCAGAGAGGAGGGAAATTCAAAGGGAGAAGCTCACATCTGTATTAGCATTCCAAAAATATGTATATAATATTGTTTTCTCCTATTTATATTTCTACAGTTCAAAATAAAAGTTGGCAAAAATAAAAAAAATAAAAAAAGAAAAAGAAAAGAAAGGCCTAATTGGGTCTAACTAACTTCAGTTTCCTGCCAGACGCAGTTATAAGTATGAAAAATGCACTCTTAGATTGAAAAAAAATATAACTAAGCTCATCAAACCAGCTACATTCTCCATGTTATGTTATCAGTTGTAACAACTCGACCGGTTGTTTTGTGTATTTGAGCCATATTTCTGCATTTGATATTTCCCATATGTTTAATTGTTGTTTTGTGACTTGAGAGGATGGATGATTTTGTTACACCCCATATTTTCGTGCGTGAGAGTACGTAATAAGTCAATTGATATAAGCTCAGAAATAAGATTATATTTGGAAGTATATAAAGTAAGTTAATCATGTTACCTTGGAGGTTACAAATATTTAAGATCATAAATAACGAGTACCAAAAGGGTTGAAAGCTTAGACGCTAAACGAATTGAAGAAAATAAGTTTCGTCGAAAGTCGACAAGGTTGGAATGTTATAACATATACTTTTGGGGTGAGACTAGGGTGATTAACATGATAAGGAGTTATGTTATAAGTTATTTTAGTCTTATGATAGTCGTATGTTATGTTTTTAAGTCAAGCGAGTTGTGGAACAAAAGTTGGCAAAGGTCATCACAAGTTGCATTCATAATGTGCTGAAATTTAGGTCAAATGTAGCTGCACTTTCTCCCAATATACTTGGAATCAAGGTATGATCTATATATCAAATTGAAGAACTACGAGTCTAGTTTCTAACTCATTAAACCGTTCGTCGATACGATATCGAACTAGAGAGATATTCACATTTTTGCGAGACTGCGCAAGCATCTCCCATGGGACCCACAAATTCGGTTTAAACTTCAGCTTGTATTTAAGTCATTTATATGTCGTTTTAACTCATTTTTCTCATCCACAACAGTTCCTAAACCCTCCTAAATTCTCTACAAGGGTTCCTCCATGATTCTAGGGTGAAAACCTAAGATAAAAACATGAATCCAATGCTAGAAATCCCGTGGTGTTTGCTCGATCGTAGTTCTTCATCTTGTGCTTGTTTTGGAGGGTTCTTCAAAGGTAAGTGTCACACCTCCTTTTTCACTACACCCAAAAAGGGTGAAGGAGTTTTTTCAATTAAAGGACAATCGAGACGAGATTCGTCAAAAACACAAATAATTATCAAAAACTGCCACGCAAATCCTAAAAATTGTAAACCAAGAAAATTTCGTTTTCTTTTTTGATTTCTTTTGGAGTAGTTTTCGTGAAGCAAAAATCACGTGCTCACAGTAAGTAACATCAGATTTCATGTTGTTATTTATGATTAAGCTAAGAATCAGTACCTCCTTCATGTATATTAGATTTTTAAGGCGAAATACAAGTGTTTACACACCAACATGAACACAAAAGTTGATTCAAGAAGAGAATACAACTCCTATAGTGTTGTGGTGTGATTGGGGGTTGTTGTGAACTTCACCATCTGGGGATTTCAAGTTGTATCTACTGTCTAAGGTAAGTAAATCATGTTCTTGGTTGTGCTTAAGGTCAATCATGTGTTGGTTGAGTTGTTTGAGTAAAAATCTACACGATAGTAATCGACATGGCATAAGGAATCGTTATCTTTTTTGTGGGCTGTATTGAGACTATATATATGGTTTGTTATATCTGGAAATTGTTATAAATAGTTTTATTATGTTGTGGTTGTTGTTGTTAAGCTTATCTATGTGCTAATTCAGTGGATTGAAGAAGATAACATGAAAAATAAGATGTTCACGATAAAAGGTTAAAGTTCTAAGTGTGTGGACTATATTTGAAGATGCTTATGATGTTTTGGGTTGAAAATGATATGGTAAGCATAAGTATGATGTTATATATGTTGTAGGCAGATTCATGGAAAAGGAATTAGATTCAAACCATATTTTGTTAATTGTAAATCGAGCTTGCCGCTCAAAATGGTTGTTGAACAAATCAGATAGCTTATTATGAATTATACTGTTGTTGTTTGGGTTGTTTGGTGACTTTTGGTAACGTATGGGATGTAGTACAAATAGGGGATGTGCTTTCCATTTTTTTGTAGAATATTGGTTTCTAAATATGAGAGTTACAATGCTTATATGATGACGACGAAGTGTTTACTCATTGTAGACGTAAGAAAATCATATTGAGCTTGCTTGACAATTGGATAGAAGATTTCAAAGGTATGTTAAGGCACTTCATTCTTTCTTTCGGCATGATCTAAAGTGAATTAAATACACTATTTCATAATGGATCTACTTCTAGCAACTAAAGTTTTCCATATTGTTCTTTTCTTATAAAATTATTCTAAGCAAGTGTATATGATTCTTGAATCCTACTGAGGTTCATATTGAGGGTATGGATGTCCATAATATTAATAGAAGATGCAACAACCTTATGTCACTCCAAAAGGTTTAGAACGTGATTCCATGAGTCTATCATGCATTATATATAGTATCTATTTTACTCTACCGAGCCGCGTTATAGTCGGCTGGATACGACACCTATTGTGCAACCACTGATCAGTTGGGTTTACCGAGCTCCACATGGCGAGGTATGATTCTACCGAGCCTTATGATGGCCGGGTACATTTTTATCGAGTCCTCTTTGAGGCCAGGGTACGATATGATGATGATGATGATGATGCCCACAGAGGGATATGTTTTTCAAAGTTTATGTATATATATATGTATTATGCATTTCATGTTAGTAGCCCCAGAGGCACTCAAATATTGCATGTTGTATCTCCTCTATCTCTCTTTACATTACTATTCTTGTTTATGCTTTCCTGCCTTACATACTCGGTACTTTATTTGTACTAACGTCCTTTTTGCCTAGGGACACTGTGTTTCATGCCCGCAGGTCCTGATTGATAGGTTGAGAGTCCTCCTAGTAGGCTATCAGCTCAGCAGAAGGTGTTCGTGCACTCTACTTGATCCGGAGTTGCCTATTTGGTCAGTACCTGTCCCGACCTTTATAATTTTATGTACTCTTATAGGCTTGTAGACAGATGTCAGGTGTATGGATACTTGTATGGCCTTGTCAGCCTATGTTTTGAGTTTACAAATGGTCATGTCGGCCTAATAGGCCCGTATGTCACATGTATAAGTTTGTATATCATGTCGAGTCGTCATATGTTGAGTATTCCCTTATGTTTTATTCCTGTTATCTCATGACGGGTTTTCTGGCTCATTTAACCCTGAGAGTATGATAAGAAAGATATGTTACGTCGGTACTCAGTTGAGTAAGGCATCGAGTGCCCGTCGTGACCCTTCGATTTGGGTCATGACAAGTTTGGTTTCGGGAAAGTTTTAGATTACACTGAAACACTTAGTTCTATGGCTGGAAGCTTAAATTATAAGAGTTGACTAAAATTTGACTTCTGTGTTAACGACCTCAGATTCATGTATTAATGGTTCCTGTAGGTTCGTATGGTGATTTGGACTTAGGCGTATTCCTGAAATTGAATTCAGAGGTTCCTAGGATGATTAGGCTCTTTATACCGAAAGTTAGCAATTTGAAGGTTTAGAAATTTCATTTCACCACGAGTTGATTTGTGACTATCGGGGTCGGTCACTTATTCCAAGATTCGGATAGGTCCATTTTATCATTTAGAACTTGTGTGCAAAGTTTGGTCTCATTCTGAGTTGGTTTGGTAGGATTCAGACGCTTGGTTGTGAATATTGAAATTCTTGAGTTTTAAAGCTTGCATGTTGTGTTTTGGTGTTTGATTTATGGTTTTGTACGTTATTTTGATGTTCTGGGCTTTTAAGGTTTATATACTTGTGTGAATGTTTGGTCTGGGATTCGAGGGGCTCGGGTGAGATTCGGATTGATTTCGGAATGGTCTGGTGAAGCTTCAGAATTTTGCTGGTGCTGTAGACCTCGCAATTGCGAGGGTCTGCTTCAATTGGGTGGACCTTGCATTTACGAGGTATTTGGTCGCAATTGCAACACCGGAAGACAGCAGGGTTATTTGCATTGCAAAGTATAGGGTCACATTTGTGACATCTTCTAGTCATGCTTGATTTGCATTTGCGATACATGTGTCGCATTTGCGATACATGTGTTGCATTTGCGAACCTCTAGTCGCAAATGCAATATCTACAGTTGGTTAATAGCTGAGTATTTTGGGGCTTAGACCATTTTATCATATTATTGAACCTTAGGCTTGGAGAGGAAAGATTTTTGAAGAGGATTTTCACACAAAGCTATTGGGTAAGCGATTTTCACTCGATTTTTATATTTTATCTTGATTTATTATAGATTTTTACACCAAAATCATAAATTTAAAACAAAATTTTGGGAATTTTTTACTATGTTTTGAAAGAATAAAATTTGGGATTGGAAAGTCAATTTGGACTCGATTTTGAAAACTAATCACATATTTGGACTCATGGGGTTATGGGTAGTCGGAATATACCCCTTGACTCGGGTTTTGATCATGTGGTCCCGGGGTTGCCTTTTGTTGACTTTTTAGAAATTGGTTAAAGGTTGGACTTTATTATTTACAATTGATTCCTTTTAGCATTTTTTGATGTTATTGAGTCATTTTTTGCTAAAGTTGAGCCGGATGGAGGTGATTTTTAAAGGAAACACATTTTTGGAGTAATGAATTGGCTTGTTTGAGGTAAGTATCTTGCCTAATCTAGTGTGACGGAATACCCCTGATGTGTGGCTATAATTCCATAGTTTCATACATTATTTGCCTTGCATTTCATATGCTTTAAAGATAAATTACACTTTATTTGCGTGTAATGGAGTCTATTTTATGTGTAGGTGAATTGCAGATAAATGTAGAACAAAAGAGATACTTAAACGTTCAAGCGTGCTCGAGAACAGTGAATGAGAGACCCTGGCGACGCCAGGCTTGAAGCTGGCGTTAGGCTGGCGAGGCCAGGCAAAGGCCAGGTCCACCAGGCATTAGGCTGGCGACGCCAGGCCTGGGGCGAGATCCATTCCGAGTATTCAAGATTTATTTTGTCTCCTAGTTTGACTAGGACTTGACCTACACATTTAGGTCTTTTCCTACACATATAAATAGACCTAAAAATTTCACTTTTAAGGGAGACATTGGATGAGAGATAAAGACAGACGAGAGATCGAGATTGGACAGATTTGAGAGGGGATTCTACCTAAGGAGGAAGAACACACTAGGAGCAAGGCGGAGAATTCTTCTATGAGTTTTCACTTCCTTCTTCCTATTTTCATTATTGGTTATGAATTCTAAAATTGTAGTTATGCATACTATTATGAATAGCTAATTCGCTATCTAGGGCTTTGATGGAACCTATTGCAGGATGATTTTCCCGTTACGTTAATATAGTTTTGCCGTAGTATTTTATCTATTTGTTCAACTACGTATTTATTATGGTTGGTTGAAGAGCTCTCAATCGACTGTGCCTATTTAGTGTGTATTACTCTAAAGAAAGTGCATATTTAGGTAGTTGTTGAGCAACATCACTCCTAACGTATATGAGGGATCAATACAGAGGGTTTAAAGGTGGGATTAGAGATAACAAAACTTTGGTGCGATCCGAGTGAGTTGTACTTAATACTAGCTAGCGTAAGTCGGGAGAATATGTCTAGTAAATTGTGGTAGTTACTCGAGAGACAATTACAACACTGAGAGTGCTCATGATCGGTAGAGAAAACTTAGGCAAATTTATAGAAAACGTAGCGGAAAGGATTTCGATAATAGGATATATCATAACTCTAGACCTCCTTAATCTTGTGTCCAATCCTTATCCTTGTTAATTGATAGTTTTACTGCTTTTTAGTATTTGTTAGTTAATTAGATAAAAATAAATATTATAATCTTTATAATTAAGAAAGTATTTGGACTTGCGATATTGAACAACTGTAGCTAAGCCTTAGTTCTCTGTGGAATTTGACTCCGGACTTGTAAACCGGATTATATTTGCAACGACCGCTTAGTCCTTTTTATAAGACTTAGTTGGGCGTGATCAAATTTTGGCGCTATTGTCGGGGAACAAACGGCGTAGCTTTAGGTGTACATATTGCTAGGTTTCAAGTTTGAACTTTTATTTTTATTTTTTGTATGTGATTTTTTTATTTTTTTATTTTACTTGTTGATTTTAAAAACATGGTATCTTGGAATTATGAGAGTTTTGATGTTGGTAATTCTACTTTTAATTCTCCTTATGCATATTGTGAAGAAAATCACCCATGGCAAAATTATCAAAATATTTCCGAGCGCGAGTTATGTGCACCAACTCAATCTTATATGTGAAATGTGTGTGATATGTGTGGTGGTCAAGATAGTCACTATCATGGTTGTGTTTATATCTCTTATTGTATACAGTGGAAATCGACAACTCGATTTTACGAGCATCACGACATCTCGAGGGCTTCCAGTGATCGATTTCGAGAATTATCGACAGTTTGACTTCGAGACTGTATAAGTAATGATCGGCCCCGAGACAATGTGAATTACCGATCTCGGCGGATCAAGGTGGAGTTCCCAAGGCACGTGCGCCTGGCAGGTCAAGTCTAGTGGACTAGTCCAAAAGGTGAATCAAGGCATTAAATGGCTGTACGAGCCCCATATCTTTGTAATTAATGCACTTGTACTATGTTAGGATTCCCCCTCTTATATAAAGGGGATCCTTGTTATTTTGTAAACATTTGTTGCTCCATACTAAATATACTAGAACATTCTCTCTACTCTCTAACATATTCTCTTGATCCCATTACTTCATTTATTGCTCATACTTATTGTGTTCTACTTAAAGTTCGTCATTTATTGCCTATTATTGGCCATAAAGAGTCGTCATTGATTTGTTTATAGCTGTTAGTCTCATCGACCACCCTCGATAGCTTCCAACTGAGCTTCAGACTCGACCCCGAGGCCCTCAAGTAGGCAAGCTCGAGGCCCCGATTGACAGTGATTCAGTTTGGTTAACATCTCGTTTCTAAGTTCTTTTCTTGATTCTAAGTCTTTCACATAGCATCAACTGCCTAACAACTATCATAAAAATAGATCACGTATTTTTAGAACCACTAAATTAAATTTAATTGTTATTAGCATTTTTACGGTAAACAGTTTGGCACCTACTGTGGGGCTAAAAATAATGGTGATTATTTTTTTGCTGGTTTAACTACATAATGCAAGTTATCTTTCACACTTTTTCTTGCCTAAGATCTTTGATTTCAGGTCAAAATGACTAACTCAGTTAACAACAATCTTGCGATGCGGTGCTCACGCGATGCTCAACACATCGATGTAAGCTCCCACATTAACAGGAGCGTGCACCAAGGAGACCAACAAGAAGCTCAGAAAACCCCGGCTAGGGAAGAACGGGAGGGTAGCCTTCACATTATTTTTGAAATGTTGCAGGCACAACAACTAGCAATTGTTCAGCTGCAAAGTCACCAAAAAACTCCCAACACGGTAGCGTCGGGGACGGCTCCCCCAACCGAGCAGGTACCAGAGAGATCAAGCAACAACGGGTCGCTGACCGACCCCACCATCGTAAAGATGCTCGAGGACCTCACAAAGAGGATCAAATCAGGCGAGAAGAAGATAAAAGCCAACGACAAAAAGGTCGAGACCTACAACTCCAGGTTTGATAAAATTTCGAGCGCACCCCCGATCCTAAAAGGTTTAGATTCGAAGAAGTTCATACAAAGGTCGTTCCTAGGGGAAGCGGCTCCAAAACCCATTCCAAAGAAGTTCAGAATGCCAAACCTCCCAAAATACAATGGAACCTTAGACCCCAACGAGCACGTTACAGCTCACACTTTTGCAGTGAAGAGCAACGACCTAAAGGACGACGAGATCGAGTCTGTCTTGCTAAAGAAGTTGGGGGAAACACTCTCGAAAGGGTCCATGATGTGGTATCACAACCTAGCTCCTAGCTCTATAGACTCATTTGCCATGCTGACAGATTCTTTCATAAAGGCACATGCCGGTGCCATCAAAGTAGCAACGAGGAAATCCGACATCTTCAAGATCAAACAGAGGGAGAATGAGATATTGCGGGAGTTTGTATATCATTTTCAAATGGAATGAATGGAGTTACCACCAGTCTCCGATGATTGGGCAGTGCAGGCCTTCACTTAAGGTCTGAATGAGCAAAGCTCGGTGGCTTCGAAGCAGCTGAAACAGAATCGGATTGAGTATCCTGTCGTGACCTGGTCGAATGTTCACAATCGATATCAATCAAAAATCAGGGTCGATGATGACCAACTAGGAGCCCACTCGGGCTCGGTATACCCAAGCAAGCTTCTGGCGAAGAAGCCAAAGCCATATAAAGAAAGGTACCAGCCATACACCGAAGACAGGAGAAACGCCTCGAGGCATAACATACCCCACAATGATCGAAGAATGGATCAAGTCCAGAATCCTCGGGGACTCGTCAACAGATCAGGGTTCGATAGGTACACAGGATCGACGGAAGCACCTCGCTTGTCGGAATACAACTTCAACATCGATGTATCAGACATCGTGTTCGCCATCAGTAAAATCAGAGACACCAGGTGGCCAAGGCCTGTACATCGGATCCTTCACAAAGGAACCACAACTTAGTGTGTGAATTTCACAACACACATGGTCACAGGACCGAAGATTGCCGACAACTCTGGGAAGAGGTAGCCCGACTACTCAGCAAAGGTCACCTCCGAGAATTCCTCAGTGATCGAGCCAAAACTAGTTCCGGGAAAGAGAGGCGACCAAAAAGAACGAAACGAATGAGCCACAACATGTCATCCACATAATCTTAGGAGGCATCGATGCCCCACAGGAGCCCATGATTAGAAGAACAAAAATATCCATCACCAGATAAAAGTGAACTCAGGATTACATACCCGAGGATGCTCTCACATTCAGCGACGAGGACATCGAGACCTTGTCTCAGCCTCACAACGACACGTTAGTAATCTCTTTTCTTGTAAATACATTTCAAATTAAACGTGTACTTATGGATCCAGGTAGCTCGGCCAATATTATTAGGTCGAGGGTGGTGGAGCAGCTCGGACTACTTGACTAAATCGTACCCGCCCCTCGAGTCCTCAACGTATTCAACATAGCGAGCGAAACAACGAAAGGGGAAATCATCCTCCCAGTCAGTGTAGCTGGCACAACCCAAAATGCCAAATTCTATGACATCGAAGGAGACATGAGGTACAACGCCTTGCTCGGAAGGCCATGGATACACTGGCATGAGAGCAGTGTCGTCCACCCTCCATCAAATGATAAAATTCCCGACAAAGGATGGGAATAAAACCGTCTACGGGGAGCAGCATGCGGCGAGAGAAATGTTCACGGTGCACGATGTGGCCCCAACAACGGTACCTCCACCTTCGAAGGAGCCGAAGCATAAGAAAACAATGAAATAGCGATAATAAGCTATGCTCTCAACTACCCCCCTCCCCTCACTAAACAAAGCGGGGGACCGTATCGCGTCCTCATCGCAAGTGACTGAAACAGGGCTTGAAACATCGCCGATGCATTTTACACTAAGGTATGACCCTCTCTTTCCTCTTTCAATTACATTCTACACTAACCTGAGTACAGGTGTTCGATCGAAACGGCAAAAGCACTCTCCAACTCGAAGACTTTACGTTCCAAAAGCATGTGTTGCACTCTTTTCCTTTGATCGGGTTTTTATACCAAAAAGGATTTTACCGGTAAGGTTTTTAACGAGGCAACATCTATATGCTACCTAAGGAAGATCCAACAAGTATTCATGGCTTCTTTTGCAATCAACCTCAAATACTGGGGGGAATCCCACCGGAAGATCACCTACTCGAAGAAGCCAAGATACGCCAAACGGGGGCTCAATAGGAAAATAATGTATCGGGCCAAACGGTCGAACGAACCGTGTCCGTATGGAACAACCGGGCTCTTAACAACAAAGACATGTATACTTGTACCAAGTAATCAAAGAATACTTCCCAAAGGCATTTTGCGTTTCAAGGAAACTCGGTATTTTTGCAAAAACGGTTCCTCTATCAAAAACGTCCTGAACACTCAGGGACTGGCGTTAACAACTCGAAACAGTACGACCCTCGGGTCGGAACTTTGAACTTGTAAGCCCTCAATGAGGCAACAACAAGATCACAAAATAGCTCCAGAGCCAAAAAACATCCCGAACACTCGGGGACTAGCGTTGAAAACTCAAGACCACATGACCTTCGGGTCGGAAACTTTAAAATTGTAAGCCCTCAAAGAGGCAATACCAAGTTTGCAAGTAACGACTCCCGAGTCGAGAAATCCTCGACGACTCGGGGACTGCCGTCAATCGCCATCTTCATCAACTTATTAAAACCTGAGGACATAAGACCACATGCGGGCAGCCTCGGTCTCGTAAGACCTATATAAGGCAACAACAACATCTGTAAGACCTCAAGCAAGGCATGAACCATACTTGTACCAAGTATCCAAAACTGTAAGACCTCAAAGGCATGTAAAACTGTAAGATCTCAAAGGCATGTAAAACTTGTAAGACCTTATTAAAGGCATCAACCCGATCTCAAAGTTTAGGCTATATATCGAACTTGTAAGACCCCCCCTAAAAACGCATACCCTCGATATAGATGCCGAAACTTCTTCACTCGGGACTTAAAAAAGCTCCGGCCAAACACAAATGACTCCGGTCACAAGGTTGTACCAGCCAAACTAACGCGACTCGGGGACGCCCGACCGTCGCTATAAATCACAGGCCTTCAATTACTTCGAATATACTTCGAAAAGAATCGCTTAAATAGGCTACCCTCGACATAGGAAAAAGAGCTTCGACCATGTCAGATCCTAAACACCGGCTTCGAGATACTCAGCCTCCGAGCCAAACCTCCCGAGGTGCTTGATCATCGCCACATAACACTTACAATCGAGGTTTTTTATTAAACCGTCGAAGAGTCAGGCAAACACTATTTCAAAAGTCCTTAACGAGGGAAAAATAAAGCCTATATTAGAGGCCGCATCGACCCAAGGCCTAAGAGCCATAATCTCCATCCCACATAAAAGTTTGCATTGACCTAAGGCGTAAGAGCCATTTTCGCCAGCCCACATAAAATGTCGCATTGACCTAAGGCGTAAGAGCCATTGTCGCTAGTCCACACAAAAGGTCGCACCGACCCAACACGTAAGAGCCTAAGGGCCGACTTGCAATTCAAAAACTTGATGGTCGAATGAGCTCGAGTCAAAACCCGATTCGAAGGCTGAACCCAAAACAGTTAATTGAATATGCCTAAGAGAAAAAGCGTAAGAGCCATTGTCGCCAGCACTAAAATCGAAGGTCGCACCGACCACTTTTGCCAGCACTAAAACCAAAGGTCGTATCGACCAAGCACGTAAATACCTACGGGCCAGCTTAATGAACTTCAAGGCCATACCATGAATCTAAGGATTCCTTCTAACTCAAAAACCAGTTCATCTGGCTAAAATCAAGGCAAAAAGAAATGCATAAGAAATGAAACTGCGAGGCTTTCCTTTTATACATACATGCGGGAAAATACAAGCTCTATTTACAACATACTTTGAAAGTACTATGTACAGAATCAAAAAAGGAAATCTACGTCCCCCTTGGGGACTATGGCCCATTGGCCTCATCCTCGCTATACCCGGTGTCAGACAGAAGTGACTTAGCACTACATTCGTCTGTTTCACCTCTTCCAAGAGGTCAAAGCCCCTAGCATGAATATCCTCGAAGGTTTCCCTTCGAGACTTACACCGAGCATATTCCTTGCTCCTGCCCTCTGATAACTAGGGATTTTAATACATTTTATACTCCTTGTTGCTTAAGTTTTGATTATAAATTTGTACAAAATAGTCTCAAAAGGCTCACAAGTTGTGCTTGATTGCAGGTTTGATCATCAAAGTGACAAGATGTTAAAGATCAACTCAAAAGGAGTGAAACTTGCACAATTACCAAAGACAAGACAAGCTCAGGCAAAGTAGGCCCAGTGCGGCCGCACACCATTTTGTGCGGTCGCACTAGGAGATTCAGAGAGGTTGATTTCCAGGCAAAGATGCAATGCGGATGCACTAGGTTTTGTGCAGTCTGCACTGAAGGCAATGCGGCCGCACTCGATTTAGTGCGGTCCGTAGAACCTAAGATCAGAGAGGTGCCAGATTTGAGGATTGAAGCCTATGCGGTTCGCGGTCCATTTTATGCGGACCACACTAGAAGCCTATGCAGCCGCAGTCCATTATGTACAGTCTGCATGTCCCAAGTTCAGAGAGCTATATTTTCAAGTTGAGAGCCCTAGTGCGGCCGCACACCATTTTGTGTGGTCCGCACTAACCCCGTAGGGGCATTTTTGTTCAGAATTTTCAGCTTAGTATAAATAGCTTCTTTTCCCATTTTTAGGGTATCAGATAGTTTTGTAACGTAGCTGCACTCGTGGGTTCGACTTTCTTAATAATTTTGGGCAATTTTATCTACTTTTCATCATTGAATCTTGTTATTTACCTTAGTGATTAATTAATATGAGTTGTTCTTCATCTATTTCTTGCTTTTCTTCTTTAATTATGAGTAGCTAGACCCATAAACTAGGGTTGTGGCTCTAGTGTGGGTAATTGATCGGTCTTGTATTTTAGGGCTAGATTGACTATGGGTGTTTGATATTTGGACCAATTTTATGGTTAACTGCTGAATTAGTGGTTGCAAACACTAGTTTGTGTTTAGTTGACTTGAGCTCTTCTTCAGAAAGAGAACCTAAGTCTCCGAAATTGGTCTAACAAGGAATTGGGGCGTACTCAAGAGATTTATAGCCCCAATTAAAGGGTTAAACCTCGAGAGAGTAAAACCCGACTTGAACCCTAGTTGCTTGTGCAAATTTGCATACCTAATTGGTCTTGAGAAAGTCAATTCGAGCAAAATCACTTGAACTACTGAGAGGTGTAGAGTGGGTAAAGTCGTGCAATGGTCATATCATAATCCCCAATTATGTCAATCATGCCTTAGATTCAAGTACCCGTAAATTGACCACCTAGGCGAAAGTCATTACCCTAGTGCCTTTTAAAACATTTGAACAACCCGTAGCATTAACTCTTAGCTTAATCTAGTTGTATTTACCATTTGGAGTTGATAATAGTAGAAGTAAAATGAAAACCCCAAAAATGATTAGAAGTATAATTTGGAACACATACGCAATCCTAAACTAGATAGATACTCCAAATTCTAGATCTCTATGGAAATCGATCCCGACCCTAAATCGGGTAAAAGCTGCTTCAACCCTCTCTCACTACTTAATTAGTAGTGCGGCATAGGCCGTGATCACTTTTTGGCATTGTTGGGGAGCTAACGATTTTGGCTATCTATTTAGTTAAATTTGTGTATTGTTCTTCTTTCCTTCTTTGTTGCTTACTTGCTTGTGTCACAACTTAGGTACCAAATGGCAGCGAACAACGCTAATGACCCTCTTGAAAACATGATTGCGGAGGAGGAGGTAGATGATGTCGGAGATGATGAGGTGCCTCTTGTACCTCAAGGACAACGTAGAGGCCGCAATGCCAATGCTAATACCAATGACAATATTCCATACCCTCCTCCACCACCTCTAAGAGTGGCTCCTAGAGTACTTCTGAACCAGGGCTATGCGAGTGCTATCGTCCCACCTCGAATTCGGGCGGGCAATTTTCATATAACCAATGTGATGTTGACCTTACTTGAGTAGAGTGGGTGTTTCACGGGCGCTACAAATCAAAATGCCTACAAATATCTCAAGGGGTTCATGGATACATGCTGGGGGAGCAAGCATATGAATGTGTCCAAGGATGCTCTTAGGTTGAGACTCTTCCCATTCTCACTTCGGAGGAAGGCATTGGATTGACTCGAGCGACTTCCCAACCATTCCATCACAACTTGGGATGAGTTGGCGGATAAGTTTATTGCTAAATTTTTCTCGTCGGGACATATGGCGACATTGCGTGATGAGATATTGGCCTTCAAGCAAGAGCCCGCAGAACCTTTGCATGAGATTTGGGAGCATTATAGAACGATGGTAAAGAAATGCCCCAACAATGATATGACCGAGGCTATGATCCAACAAACCTTCTACCGGGGTATTAATACCACAAACCAATACATAGTGAACCAACTAGCTGGGGGCAACTTTATGAAGTTGTCGTATGATGAGGCATGTGATATACTTGATGAGATGGCTGGCACTTCTTCTGCATGGCAAAGTAGAGCAAATGTGCCCCAAGGTGACCCCACGGTTACTCATTTGCACTAGGAATTGCATGACCATGGGCAAGCTATAGCTGAGCTTACTACTACTATGAACCAATTGGCTAAGGTACAGTTGCAACAAGTCCAAAACCCTCGCCAAGTGAATTCCATGGAGGGTGTTAATATGCTTGTCAACAAGAGAAGGCAACAAAACCAAGGTAATTCTGAGCAATTTGATGATGACTGTGATAGATTTCAAAATGATGGTTATGATGACCAAAGTGAAGAGGTTCAATATGTAAACAACTATCAAGGCCAACATGGCAACTCTTCCAACCAACAACAGTGGAGACCTCAAGGTAATTGGGGCAACCAACAACAAAATAATGGTAATTGGGGGAACAACAACCAAAACAACAACTGGGGCAATCAGAACAACAATCAAAGCAACCAAGGGAATTGGAATGGTAATAACAACAATTGGGGTGGCAATAACAATCAAGGTGGATGGAACAATGGAAACCAAGGAAATCGGGGGCAAGGCTTTCAAAGGCCCCCAATGTACCAACAACCGAACAATCCGCCCCCATTTCCATCTCAAGGTCCTAGTTCTTCTGGCAATGATATGGGTAGAATTGAAATGATGTTCGAACATATGATGAAGAAGAATGCGAATTCTGATGCATAGTTGGCTTCCCACAATACCTCTATCAGAAACTTGGAGATGCAGTTAGGCCAAGTCTCACAGTCTTTAAATACTTGCCCTAAGGGTTCTCTACAAAGTGATATAGTAGTGAAACCAAAGGGTGGGAACAACCATGTTATGGCGGTTACAACAAGAAGTGGGAGAGGCGGTGATGTGAATGCGTCCAAACAAAAGCAAATCTTGGATGATGATGTTGAATTGCAAGAAGATGAAGTCCCTTTGGTAGTTGAAGATATGGTTGAAGAAAATGTGAACAACGAAGTGAGGATTGATATTCAAGATGTCGAGGTGGAAACTCAAAATAATGTGAACCCGTCTAGGGAACACGTAATAGACATGTGAGAACCGGTTGTGCCTAAAGCCAAGGCACCTTTGCCAAGACCACGTCCACCTTATCCTCAAAGGCTCGTGAAGCAAAAGAATGATAATCGGTTAAGAAGATTGACATGATGAAGAGCTTGTCCATTAATGTCCCTCTGGTGGAGGCTCTTGAACAAATGTTGGGCTATGCAAAATTCATGAAAGACTTGATCACAAAGAAGCGTTCTATGGATTGTGAAACTATAAAGATGACTCACCAAATTAGTGCTATAGTGCATTCAATGGCCCCGAAGCTTGAAGATCCCGGTGCCTTCACCATTCCTTGTACCATTTGGAGTGCAAATTTTGCCAAGGCTCTATGTGATTTGGGAGCTAGTATCAATTTGGTGCCCTACTCAATTTTCAAAACTTTAGGTATTGGGCAACCTAGGCCGACTTCCATGAGGTTACAAATGGCGGATAGATCGATGAAGAGAACATTAGGTATTACTGATGATGTGCTTGTCCGGGTGGGCAAATTTATCTTGCCAGCTAATTTTGTGATCTTGGACTGTGAGGTGGACTACGAAGTTCCTATCATACTAGGCAGACCTTTCCTAGCTACGGGGAAGGCATTGGTAGATGTGGAAGTAGGGGAACTCACCTTCCGGGTGGATGATGAAAAGGTGGTCTTTCATGTGTGCAAATCTATGAAGCAGCCCAATAGTACCGAAGTGTGATCTTTTGTTGACCTCGTCACAGCAGTGATAATTGATGACACCAGTGCAATGATCAATGTGGAGGACCCATTGGAGGTCGTATTCTTGAATCTTGATGTCAATGAGGATGCACGCCGAGTGGAGTGCGTAAATGCTTTACATGGAATTGGCTCTTATTCTTATAAGCCTAGGAAATTGTCTTTGGATCTCGAAAATAGAAAGACTCTGCCGACTAAACCTTCAATTGAGGAGCCTCAGGTGTTGGAGTTGAAATCACTGCCTCCACACCTCAGGTATGAGTTCTTAGGCTCAAATTCTAATTTGCTTGTTATTCTTTCTTCTTGCCTTACTAATATGCAGGTTGATGCCACATTGGCAGTGCTTCAAAAGCGGAAAAAGGCAATTGGATGGACTTTAGCTGATATTCGGGGAATAAGCCCCGCATTCTGTATGCACAAGATTATTCTAGAAGATGATGCAAAGCCTTCCTTAGAGCATCAAAGGAGGTTGAACGAGGCAATGCAAGAAGTTGTGAAAAAGGAGGTGATCAAGTGGTTGGATATCGGGGTGGTGTACCCGATCTCTGATAGCTCTTGTACTTCGCCGGTACAATGTGTACCGAAGAAGGGTGGCATGACCGTAGTTACAAATTCCAAAAATGAGTTGATTCTTATAAGAACCGTCACCGGTTGGAGGGTATGCATGGATTACCTCAAGTTGAATAAAGTGACCCGCAAGGATCACTTTCCTTTGCCTTTCCTTGACCAAATGTTTGACCGACTTGCTGGGCGTGCCTTCTATTGCTTCTTGGATGGGTATTCTGGGTACAACTAAATCTTGATTGCTCCAGAAGATCTGGTGAAGACCACATTCACTTGTCCATATGGAACTTTTGCCTTCTCTAGGATGCCTTTTGGATTGTGTAATGCACCGGCTACATTTCAGCGGTGTATGATAGCCATTTTCACCGATATGGTGGAAGACATTTTGGAGGTGTTCATGGACGATTTTAGTATTGTGGGGGATTCATTTGATGAGTGACTGAAGAATCTTGATAGGGTGTTGGCACATTGTGAAGAAACCAATCTTGTCCCCAATTGGGAGAAATGCCATTTTATGGTGGAAGAAGGAATAGTTCTTGGGCATAAAATTTCGAAGCATGACATTGAGGTGGATAAAGCAAAGATCGAGGTGATTTCAAGGCTCCCTCCCCCTAAATCCGTCAAGGGAGTCTGAAGTTTTCTTGGGCATGCAGGGTTCTACTGGAGATTTATCAAAGACTTTTCGAAGGTAGTGAATCCCTTGTGCAAGTTGTTGGAAAAAGATGCTAAGTTTGTGTTTGATGACAAGTGTATGCAAGCCTTTGAACTTCTCAAGCATAAGTTGACCACCACTCCTATAATTATCGCGCCTAATTAGAGCTTGCCCTTTGAGCTCATGTGTGATGCGAGCGATGTTACGTTTGGGGTGGTTTTGGGTCAAAGAGTGAACAAAATGTTTCATCCAGTATACTATGCGAGCAAGACAATGAATGATGCTCAAGTGAACTATATGGTTACCGAGAAAGAACTTTTGGCTATTGTGTTTGCTATGGAAAAATTCCGGCCGTATCTTATGGGTGCTAAGGTTATTATACATACCGACCATGCCGCACTCCGGTACTTGATGACGAAGAAGGTCTCCAAAGCTAGACTGATGTGATGGGTCTTGTTACTTCAAGAGTTTGATTTGGAGATTGTGGACTGGAAGGGTAGTGAGAATCAAGTGGTGGAACACTTGTCTCGCTTGGAGATGGAGGTAAGGCCTCATGATGGCCTAGAGATCAATGATTTATTTCCCGACGAACAACTCCTTTCGGTGTCAATGAATGATATGCCATGGTTTGCTGATGTTACTAATTTCCTTGTGACTGGTATAATCCCGTTTAAGCTCTTTTCTAACCAAAGGAAGAAGCTCAAGCGGGATAGTTTGGATTTCTATTGGGATTAGCCGTACTTATTCAAGATTTGCATGGATGGTGTGATCCGAAGGTGTGTCCCGGAGGAAGAGCAATTGATTATCTTGGAGGCTTGTCGTTCCTCTCCTTATGGTGGCCATCATGGTGGGGCGAGGACGGCTTCTAAAGTTCTTAGTTGTGGGTTTTATTGGCCAACTTTGTTCAAATATGCTGGTAATTTTGTGAAGAGATGCGACGAATGCCAAAGAGCGGGTGGAATTTCGAAGAAAGATAAGATGCCTCTCAATACCATCCTTGAGGTTGATATTTTTGATGTATTGTTAGCTATTGTGGGAACACTTACATTCTTGTGGCGGTTGATTATGTTTCAAAGTGGGTTGAAGCCTTGGCTTTGCCCAACAATGAGGCCCGAAGTGTTGTTGCATTTCTCAAAAAGAGCATTTTTACAAGGTTTGGTACTCCTCGGGCAATCATAAGTGATGGGGAGTCTCATTTTTGCAATAGAGCTTTCGACACTTTGCTTTCAAAGTATGGTGTCAATCACAAAGTTTATAATCCCCATCATCCTCAAGCAAGTGGTCAAGTTGAAGTCTCCAACAGGGAAATCAAAGCATATTGTCAAAGCTGGTCAATGCAAATAGGACCGATTGGTCAAAGAAGTTGGATGATGCTCTATGGGCTTATAGGACTGCTTACAAGACTCCGATTGGTATGTCTTTATTCTTTAAATCAAGAGTACCAAATGGGGTCACACACACCACTTCAAAAGGTCCACTCCATTTTGACTTGAGCTTTCCCGGAAACAGACGTAACCGAGAGTTGAACAAGAGAACCAATCACATACTTTGAACTCCTTTCCATGAGCATATTTATCATGAAGGTACTTCATCTTGTCCTTATACAAGGACGAACTGGAGTAGGCATGGAATCTGAATTCATCAAGTTCATTGAGCTGCTCCACACGAAGATTGGCTGCAACATCCCACTCAAGATTTAGCTTCCTCAAAGCCCACATGGCCTTGTGCTCTAACTCAACCGGTAGACGGAAAGCTTTCCCAAAACACCAACTGATACATCTTATAGATGATTTCAGAAGTGGAAATGTGGTTCTAAGGTTTATGTGCTAGGTTGGATTGTGAAAGTTCAGTTACATTGTGTTATCGGACCTATATGAGATAGGGTGATGTAGGATCACCCCCGGGTATATGCATGGTAAAGTTATTCAGCTATTGGTTGGCTTTTAGAACAACTCTGAGTACGTTCGAGGACGAACGTGTGTTTAAGTGGGGGAGGATGTAACGACCCGACCGGTCGTTTTGAGCTTTTGCACTTCGCTCACCAGTTCTTGGGTATTACTTTCCCCGTGTGGTGTATTATGACTTATGTAAATCATTGGTGTTGGGTTTCAGGTTAATCAGAATGAATTTGGAAGAATAGTCTCAGTTGAAAGCTTTAAATTTGAAAGGCTTGACTAAGAGTTGACTTATGTGTAAATGATCTCGGATTGGAATTTTAATGATTTTTCTAGCTCCATTAGGTGATTTATGACTTAGGAGCGTGATCGGAATTGGTTTTGGAGGTCCGGTGTGGAATTTGGCTTGAATTGGCGAAAGTAGTATTTTAGCGATTTCCGGTTGATAGGTGAGATTTTAATCCAAGGGTCGGAATGGAATTCCGAGAGTTGTTGTAGGTTCATTATTTGATTTGGGATGTGTGTGCAAAATTTCATGTCATTCGGAGGTGATTTGGTCGGGGTTTTTGATCAAATGCGTGTTTCGAAAGTTTTTGAAAAACTTAGTCTTGAATTCGATGTGAATTGATGGTTTTGATGTTGTTTGATGTGTTTTGTTGATTGGAAAAAATTTGAATGATGTTATGGGGTGTGTTGGCATGTTTGGTCGGGGTCACATGAGGCTTGGATAAGTTTTGGAAGAGTTTTTGGAAGATTTTGCCGTTTTGAGCATAAGCATGTAATGATCCAAAGGTCCATTTTTAGTTCTAGAGATCAAAATTTGATTTCGAGACTTCTGGAATTTTGATAATGAATTATAGGACTGATCTGGAAAGTGTGGTCTAATTTCATCAAGTCGCGATTGGGTTTTTCACACGAAACATGAGTTAATTGTTTAACGAGTGAAATGGGTATTGAACTGAGCAAATGAGCTCCTAATTGAGTTTCGACTGAAGGTCTATGTTTGTATCATTATTTTTGACTCATAGGAACAAGAATCATCGAATTCCGAGGTCCCAGGCCCGAGAAATGAATTTTTGAGAAAAATTATTTTCTGAAAATATTTAAGGAAAATGGAAATGAAATTTGATTAGAAAGTGATGATATCGGGCCCGTATTTTAGTTCCGATGCCCGGTACAGGTCTTATATATGGTTTAAGCACTTTCTGTAAAGTTTGGTTGAAAACGGACGTCATTTGATGTGTTTCGGACTCAAAATGGAAAATTTAATGTTTTATGAAATTTGAAAGAATTCTTGGATTTTAAAGCTTAATTCATGGTATATGACCTTATTTTGGTGATTTGATCGCACGGTTAAGTTCGTAGGATGTTGTTGAGTTAGTGCATATGTTTGGTTAGGAGCCCCAAGGGCTCGGGAGTGTTTCGGAGGTGTCTCGGAGTGATTTCAGACTTAGGAAAATTTGGAGAAAAATTGCAAAAATAGTACCCAGTGAACAGTACCGTGAACAGTAACCGCGCGTGAACAGTAACCACGCAGTGTAAACAGTGATCCGTGAACAGTACCCGTGAACAATGCCGTGTAGAGTAACCCCGTGAACAGTAACCCGTGAACAGTACCGGACAGAATGTTAAGTTCGAGAGATTTTCCATTTTTAACGATTTGGAGCTCGGATAAGGCGATTTTTCGGGAGATTTTCGGAGAGAACAACGGGGTAAGTATTCTTAACTCAATTTTGGTTAGATTACTCGAATCTATTACAAGTTTTGGCATTTAATCCGTGAATTTAGCGGGAAAAGTTAGAAACCCTCTCGGATAGAATTGAGAATTTGAGGGTCGAAATGTTATGGGAATTTGATAATTTTGGTATGGTTAGACTCGTGGAGAGATAAGGAACCCGTTGATGTAAAAAAATTTGAATTTCGAGATGTGGTCCCGGGTTTTTGCTAATTTCGAGAATTTTGGTATGTTTCGATTATTTTGATTGGGCTTTATTCCCTTATCATATTATGACATATTCGTTCTGATTTTGGATAGATTCGACGCACGTGAAGGCCAATTCGAGGGACAAAGGCGTCGCGAGCTAAAGAAGTAGTCGGTTTGAGGTGAGTAATGAGTGTAAATGATGTCCTGAGGGTTTGAAACCCCGGATTGCACATCATAGTGCTATATTGAGGTGAGACACGCACTGGATGAAGAGTGCGGGGTCCTTTACTACTGAGGATTGTGACTTGGTCCATCCCGTATTGATGATTTTACTGCATATTTGATTGAAACTAATTTGTTATCATCATGATTTGGGCTGTTTGCCATATTTGGGCTTCGTGCCAATTATTTGAATCCTTCGTGAATTTTTATCACTATTTCCTCACTATTTTGACTTATATTTAAACTCAGTCCTGTTGATGATTATTGTTTTATAAACTCAGCCACTTTTATACAGATTTGAAACTCAAATGATATTTCTAAATGATATTTTGGGCTGAGAACTACTGTTTTAAAAATGCCCAAGGGGCTTGTGATGATTTTAGGACTGAGTGAGGCCAAGGGCCATATGTGAGGATATGCTGAGTGATATGAGGCCGAGGGCCTGAGTTACTATTTATGCCACGCGGTGGCTTGAGTGATGTGAGGAGGCTTTCAGGCCTTATGAATGATGTGAAGAGGCTTTCAGGCCTTATGAGTGAAGTGAGAAAGCTTTCAGGCCTTATGTTATTATTGCGCTTGGGTTGTAGGAGCCCCTCCGGATTCTGCACACCCATAGTGAGCGCGGGTACCCATGTGATTTGAGACAGTGGTAACAATGATATTGTATAATGCAATTTGGTGAGGTAACAATGACTAACCAGGACAGTGGTAACAATGACACTGTATGATGCAATTTGGTCAGGTAACAATGACTGACCAGGAATAACACCGTGAGGTCAGGTAACAATGGCTGACCAGGAACTAATTTGTGCCCGATGGGCTGTACTATTCTATATGATTGCCCGAGGGGCGAGGTTTATATATTCATTTTGCATACTCACTTGTCTTTTACTTGTTTAATTGTGGTATTTGTGCCCGAGGGGCGGATTTCTGTGCATAGCGGCACTAATTGTTTTGAAATTATTTCACAACTGTTGAAAAGATCATTTTCAAAAGAGGTTTAAAACTAAGCCAAGGTATTTTCTAAAGAATTCACAGTTTCACTGATTTTTCTCAAGGAGTTTTACACTGCTTCTATAGAGCATGTTGCTTGCTTTATGTGTTTTCTTGCTGCTCAGTTATTATTTACCTTTATTACTCACTGAGTTGGAGTACTCACTTTACTCCATGCACCTTGCGTGCAGTTGCAGGTATTTGTTCACCCGGTAGCGGGTATTGGCTGCATGGAGGCAGAGTTGTAGAGGTTTTAGTGAGGTGACTGCCATCGTTCGCAGCACCACTGTCTTTCTATGTTATTCATTATTCTTGTTCAGTGTATTTCTAGACTGTAAAGTGGAAATTTCATTCTTATAGATGCTCGTGACTTGTGACACCCTGGTTAGGGCTGTGTCGGGCTGGACTTCCGCATTATTATCTATATTTGTGTTAATTAACTGCTTTAAAAGATGAATTGGGTTAGACTGGCTGGCCTTGTCTTCAAGAGAGGCGCCATCACGATCGAGTTCGGGGTTAGGGTCGTGACATTTCCACCAGTCGTAAAACCATCTGGGTAGAATTGTGGTGTGCTCATACTATACTTCTGCACTTTTTTTGTGCAGATCAAGATATTTTTCGTTAGTAGCTGTTCGAATTCTTGCCGAGGAGACTCAAGGTAGTCCTGCTGCTGCGTTCGCAGGCTTCGGAGTCACCTTCCTATTTTATATTCACATTGTTGTACTTATTTCCATACGGTTTGTTTAGAAATTGTAGCGAAACTCTGTAGAGCTTATGAATCGTACAGTCGGATTTTGGGAAGTTGTTCATTGTATAAACGATTCATCTCAGAAGAATTCTAACTATTATTAGTTATTGTTGTTATTCCGCATTTTAGTAGGCTTACCTAGTCCTTAAGACTAGGTGTCATCACGAAACCCAACGGAGGAAAAATTAGGTCGTTACATGATATCTAGCAAACATGTAGAAGCGGAATATGTTGAATGAATAGAACATTGAAGTCCTATAGGCAGGTTGTCTAACACGCATAGGAGTAGAATATGTTCGAGCAAATTAAACACCTATAGGCAGGATTTCTACCTGTTTCATGCAGACATTAAAGTAAACCCATTAATCTAATTTTACTAACACCCCAATTGTTATTACAAAATTATTACATGCACAATGAATAAATTACAAAGTTACAAAATAACTATAGTATGCCTTAGACGGGCCCAAATTATACCCAGCTAGGTCAGGCCTTCGATTTCAAGTCCACATAGTTTCACAACAGCCCAGAAGTCATAGCCAGAATCTAGAAGCCATTAAAGATTCAGAAAACAGCCCTTTACACAAGCCCATTGGCTTATTCTGAATGGAGCAGTTAGGACAAAAGTGCCAAGAAACCTTAGGCCCTAGTGTGTTAGAGTTCCCAAGGGCGTCAAGAATCTAGGGCAATGCTCACACTAGGGAGGTTGATACTGCGGTATGATTCTTATTGTACATTCTATGTTGCAATAGCTTGTTGATTTGAACGGTTATCGATGTCCCTTTATTCATTTCACTTGTATTTTGACTATATTCGATCATTTGTTGATTTTATTATATGTTCACGCTTTGTTGTCGTTTATTGCTTTTACTTCCGCTGTTAAATTTATATCGATAAACTGCTTTGTTGGCTTCTATTGCTTTTACTTTCTGTTATTAGATCATATCAATATTTTGTTCAGGTTTTTATGTCTAGTAGGTATTTTGACTTGACCTCGTCACTACTCCAGCAAGGTTAGGCTTGATACCTACTAGGTACCATTGCAGTGTACTCATGCTACGATTCTGCATATCTTTGTGCAGATCAATGTACGTATGCCAGTGCCAAACACCAGTGAGTTGATTCAGACTCGTGGGGTTATAGGTAGTCGGAATCTACCCTTTGACTCAAGTTTTGATTGTGTGGACCCGTTGTTGACTTTTTGAAATTAGGTAAAGATTGGGCTTTATTGAGTTTTTTTATTCCTTTTGCATTATTTTATATTATTGAATCGTTTTTGGCTAGATTTGAGCCAGACATAAGTGATTTTTTAAGGAAAGGCATTTTCAGAGTATTGAATTAGCTTTTTTGATGTAAGTATCGTGCCTAACATTGTGTGAGGGAATACCCCTTAGAATTTGGCATTAATTATTCATTCGTGTTATGTAAAAATCAATGTGTACACGAGGTGACGAGCATGTATACGGGTGCTATGTGTGGCTTATGACCGAATTAGACCTTATGCTATTAATATGCCTTAATTTGAGAATTTCTTTCTATAGAAAACATCCTTAATCACTTTGTGACTACATGAACATGATCACTACAATCGATTTAATCGTAGTCATGCTTTTTATGTTAAACACCCATTGGTATTTTTATTATTATCATGCCCCTGTGCACTTTGTTGATAAATTGTGAGCTTATATCTTTGATGATTTTTGCCATTATTGTTTTGTGATAATTATGGCACATGTGGACATGTTGGGCGGATTGTTTGGGTGTTGTCAGGAGCTTATTGCCTTGCGATTATGATTTATATAGTGTTGTGCGGAGCGATACAGATGGATATTGTTATTGTGTCGGGTGTGGGGCGATTCGCAATTGCGAAGTATAGGGTCTGTAACATCTGTTGGGCAGGCTTGGTTCGCATTTGCGGTCGCTGTGTCATATTTGCGGAGGTCGCATTTGCGAAACTCTGGTTGCAAATGTGACATCTGCAGCCGGTTAATAGCTGATTATTTCGGGACTTAGACTATTTTATCATATTTTTGAATCCTAGTCTTGGAGAAGGGCGATTTTGAAGAGTATTTTCACACAAAGCTATTGGGTAGCGATTGTTACATCTCGCGTTTTCGTACGTTAAAATTTTGTTTTCAGTTAACCGACGTAGACTTGGGGATGAGATCATCTTGACATTAACGTACTTACATTATTTATAACAAGCAATAAATAAGTGTTATGAAGGATAAATGGGCACACGAATTAAAAAAAACAAGTTTTGTTGAAAGTGGACAATTTGAAATAAAATACGGGTCGAACGATAATACCCGATAATTATAAACTAGTACCATGCAAGGTACCATATAACCACGGTAGTATAATATATAAAGTATATATGAAGTATTTTAAAAATAAATAGAATTTTAAGTAATTTTAAGTAATTTTAAAATTATGCGGGTAATTAATTAATTACTGGGTAACAGGACATTACCAGTTAACTAATAAGTGGATAAAAATTTACAAAATATACCCATCCAAAACGTGGAACAAAGCCACACAATTAGAAATGACTAAGTAAGTCATTTATGCCAGATGGCTTGCATAATTTTAACCAAGGCATGACTAAGTTTTAGCAAGTAAGACTTATCTAGGAAAAACAATTCATTAGAGAAAAGAAAGGGGCACTTTTCTGTATTTTGGTTTTCAAACCAAGAAATCTAGAAACGTTCAAAAACCAAGGGAGCTAGAAACATTCAAAAACCAAGGAAGCTAGAAACGTTGAAATGAAGTAGTATTTTCACCCAACATTCAAAAATTCATAGCAAAGGATTGGTTCCAGTTTCAGAAGAAGAAATGTCCATTTCAAATAATTCAAGTCCAGAATTTTGTTCCAATTACATCTTATTCTGTCAAAAAAATTCGTCCAAATTTCGTTTCTAGATTTCAAGCAGAAATTTCGTCCATATTTTGCAGAAGCAGATTCGTTCAAATTATTCTAAGAACAGGTATGTTAAGGCTAAACCCTTCTTTCATTTGGGATGATCTCGTAATTACACAAGTTTGATAATCATGCATAGAGAAAAATTTGTATCCCGAAAATTACATATATTTTGCTAGTCTCGCAAATTACATATATTTTCGTAGTTTTGTAAGTTACCATATTCTTCTTATCGGGACTGCATATTTAGTTGAGTATTTTCTTCTCCCAGTCAAAAGAGTAGAGAGTTTACATATATATACTATTAAAAGTATTTTTATTACCATCGAGCTATAATAGATGGGTAGGCCCCTATTGGGTAACTTCAGATCAGATGGTAAGTTATATACCGATCCTACTATGGCCGAGCACTTATGAGCGAGCCCAGTTGGTCAAGATACAGAGCCTAGTATGGCCGAGAGCCTATAAGTGAGCCTACTATAGCAGAGCAGTTAGATATATACCGAGCCTACTACGGTCGAGCGCTTATGAGCGAGCCTAGTTGGTCAAGATACAGAACCTAGTATGGTTAAGCGCCTATGAGCGAGCCTACTACGGCAGAGCAGTTATATATATAAATATATATACCGAGCCTTATAGGGACGGACAACTATTTTACTTACTATATTGGAAGAGTTGAGTAAATATCAGCAGGTAAGCATATCTTTAGATTATCTTTGACTTCCAACTACTTGTAGTTTTTATATTATCAGTTCAGTTTTAGCTTTTAGTATATTGCCTTACATACTCAGTACATTATTTCATATTGACGTCCCTTTTCTGGGGGCGCTGCATTTCATGCGTGCAGGTCAGACAGACAGACGGGTGGGCCTCTTCAATAAGTGTTGCCCGAGTTCAGCTTGATCGGTAAGCTCCATGCCTTTTGGAGTTTCCGAGTCTAGAGTCTTATGTACATCTTGTATATATATGTTTATATGTTATGAGTAGGTCGGGGAGCTGTTTCGATCATAGTATATCCATCAGTAGAGGCTTGTAGACATATTTTGTCAGTTAGTGCAATATGTTGGGCTTGCAGGCCTTATATGTATATTTGGTTAGTTGTCAACTGTAATAGTTATGATGGCCTTATCAGCCCAGTTATATATTGAAATTTAGTCAGCATTCGTAGTTCTTGCAATGTGGCCCATGGCCAAAGTATGACATCATATGTTCAGAGCCCCTTAGTTGCAAGTTGGTACGCAAGGATAAGTGAGGCACTGGGTGCCAGTCTCTCCCCCAGGTTCGGGGCGTGATAAAGTGGTATAAGAGCAGTTCTATCCTAGGGGGTATACAAGTCGTTTCTATTAGAGTCTTGTTTATGGGTGTATTGTGCACCACACTTATAAGCAGGAGGCTACAGGGCATTTAGGATTGTCACTCTTTCTTCTTACTCTAGATCGTGTGGTAGAGCTCACTTATAAGAATTCAAATTCCGAAATTCTTTTTTTTATTTATTCATAATAAGACGATACCTACATCCGGAAAGAAGGATTGGAAAGAGAGATAGTTGTGGAAGAGCTGAGTGAGAGGAATTGGATTTTGTATGATGCTTACGATAAGTATATGTGAGGTCTTTAGCATATCATGGGTGTACTGAAAAGTGTAAGCTTCCTGATAAGAAGCCTTAGGGAAATAATGTCTATCCATCTTTATGGTGAAAGACAATGAGAGATTAAGAAGATAAATACAAGTTTCAATAAGCTAAGGAAGCAAGATGAAGAAGGGTACGGGGCGCCCAATTAATGAAGGTTAACGGCATTTATAATTGATGCAGAGGAACATAAGCTTTTTGAGTTATATTCAATAGTAACAGAGGTATATACATTGGTCGCATCCATTCCAGATATGCCCTATGGGGGTTAACAAAAGTAGTATAAGAAGATATGATGGATGAGTTGATTGTGTTAGTTAACATTTCCAAAGGATATTTCACATTTACTAATAGATCTCTTTATGAGACACCTAGATGGTGCGCTCTAAAATAGTGCAGCCAGATATGAGTACTCTAAAGACATGCACTATAAGCCTTGAAGGGATAAATATTACTCTAGTGTGTCTCACGCCCCTAGTAAAGCGAGAACGTTAAGCAACTTGAAGAGCCACTGGATGGAGCAAATGAAAGCAAAAAACGAAAGAATGTCGTATTGAAATTTTCACAAGAAAAAGGATATACAGAAATATTATCAGAGTAATGAGAAGAGAGATAAGGAAGCATTATGAATAAGGTGTGAGACATGGATGAAAACGGTAGAGTGTTACAAAACCTATAGTCGAATGAAGAAAGAGACGAAAGGTGATGGGCCTTAAGACAACAAAAGAGTATAGGCCATAAGGTTATATCCTCATTTCGAGAAATAAGTTCGCGACTCTAACGTTATTAACAATAGGAAAAGTTAGACCCTAGAGTAATAGAAATCAATATGGACTGGTGAACAAGATAAACTAAACATGAATTAGGGACTGAGTGATTTGATAATAGTCAGCATCATGAGAATTTCAGATTGCATTCCGGCAATAATAGAATGGACAACAGAACAAGATCCATGACAAATTCAGAGGATGGTCGTTCAGGAAAACGCTTCCTTAAAGCAAGCAATGTGAGCAAAGTTAAGCTTAAGGGACCATATATGCCAGTTACACTAAATGTCACCATCACAAGTGAGGAACTTTGTTATCCTTGGTATAAAAAGATTTCCGCAAGTGAGTAAGGGTCATTGATGATGTGAAAGTATGCCAAAGATGAAGAGGAAAAACATCTGTAGGCAGGTCATCGTAGCTCCAAGTCTTAGTACTCCCCTAAAGGGAGGGAATATGGAATAATAAAAGGAATAATGCGATAAAAATGAGAAAGGGATGTGATTTCACTTATCCAAATGCTGCATTATGCTACGATTCCAGAGCATTATGCAAACACGACATCAAGGAGAAGAAGTAAGGGTTCCTGCCCGAGATGTTATTGATAATTAAGGAGCCAGTGTGAGACGTAAGTTAAGACCAAGGAAATAACCCAAGAAAGATTTCGCAGAATATTGACATGAGTATGGGCCAACAAGTAGTTAGTAGTTGATTCATGAAGAGCCTAGCTATGGCTAGTCAAGAGAATACAGAACAAGACAACAGGTCGTGCAAGATAAAGATAGTACAACCCAATATAGTGAATTTAGCCCCACTGTTATGACATTATAATACTTGAGAAATATTCAAATAGGAATTGGGGTAGTTAAAGGTACCGTATGAGTGTTATGAAAATAAAAGATAGTTCTACTGGGAAGACAGTCAAAACTTCAGTTCAGAAGCAGTCGTACGAGCAGATGAGTGTGGAGGTAAGTAACTAAGGATAATTACAAATGAGCACGAACATCATAAATTCTATTGGGGATACAGTAAGCTTGCATCTTTACAAGAGTCAGAGGATCCTCCCTAAGTACTACAGTAAAGGACTAGCTGAGGAAATGAGGAAGAAGGCTTCGACCTAAGCACAGTGACCTAAAGAGGAAATGGTCTTGTAACAACAGTTTCACAACAACATTGTACGTCCTACATAAGAAAGAGGAATCTACCGTGGTTAGTGGGCAGGAGGTAAAAATCAAAAGAAATATTCGAAGATCATATGAGTTGTACGGAAAATCTAGCATGCGTGGGAGCTAAGATAAGTTAAGTATGCATGCAACAAGGGGAAGAAAGATCAGGAAAGGTAATAGCTTACGTTAAAGGAAAGATGATAAGGAACGAAAGGAATTATTTGATCAATGATCTGGGGTTGGTGACGTTATGAACGCACTTAAGAGTTTCGATTTTTATACATGCAGCATATATGTTGACAATCATATAGCCGTAAAAGATTTCGGTATAAGTTAAAGGAAAGAATTGAGCCCAAGTCATAGACAAAGGAATGAATTGTTAGAAGATTGTGTCATGGATATTCCATAGCGTCCATGGAGGGCTAAAGTAATAACTAATACCATGAGCCGCAGATTGGAAGATAACTTAAACCAGCATAAAGGTCGATCAGAAGAAGAAGGAAACTAAAGAGTTACATCAACAAAGTAAATCAGGAATCTGATTATTAGGCCCAGAAGTTATAGGAATCATGATTGAGAACATAGCAGAATCACTCTTAATATTAGAGGTGCAAGAGAGATAGCATAACGACTATGTTCTATAACGGCTCTATGATAAAGCCAGCCAGAAGGGTACCACTCTCATAAGAAGTCAGTACGAAGCTCCCACCGGATTGTGTATGTACCAGAGGTGCGAGTATTATAATAGAGCTTCAAGTTATGGACGTGAATTACACCTAGGTGGAAGGGAGGTTATGAAAGAGATAGAAGATATGATACGAGATTTTAAGTAAGTAGGGTAAAAGTAAACAACGTACGAGATACTCAAATGTAGAAAGTTGTGAATAGTCCATACTTCGGATAGAAGGCTATAAGAACGGGGATCCAATAACCGGGAATGATAGCGGCATCATCAGCGGCATGTCTTCCAACCTATGGTTTCTAAGTACTATGAGATCTAGTTAAAAGAGTAGAGAAGAGTTGGAGATGATGTGATGTATCGCTTGACGTTCTAGAACAACATAAGGAAATCTATAGTACAAGAAAGTTGAAGGAAAGTTGCGAGTATTATAAATGGATATTTATAGGTCACAAGTTAAGTATGGTAGAGAGACAAAGTTTTAAGAAAACATGAGTGAGGACGAGGAAAGGCAAGTAAAAAGGTGACGAGAATGGGTAAGTCCTCAGGATTAAGTCCATGAAAACAAGAGAGATAATGGTTTCTCTAAATTATTGAAAGTTCAGCATAGCCTGAATGAATTCAAAGGAATCTAAGGTTAATAGCATTTAGAAAGGATGAAATGTTGACCTAGTAATAAAATGAGGGTATAATTGTGACAGATAAAGGATGACGTTTGGGCCTTCGTTTGATTAATGATTTGAAAAAAAGAAAATAGAAGAAGAGAAGGAGAAAAGATTTCGCTGGCGGCACGAAATTAGGATACTCCCAGAAGGTGAATCACATTGAGACACTATGCAATATGAGAAATCACTTCAAATATTCCTCAATGCAACGTAAGCTCCAGCGGTAATGTAGTACGTAAGAAGGTTCATGTCATGACCCGGATTTTCCACCCTCGGGAGTCGTGATAGCGCCTACTAATGAGAGCTAGGCAAGCCAAACCTTAACCACCTACTTCATTATCAAATTACTTCTTTTTAACAAATATAAGGGACAACATGAAAACAGCAAAACTTCAAATAGTTAAGCGGAAGATAAAGATGAAATATCTGAAACCAGCGTCTATTACAACTTTAAAAAAAATCTCAAATACCCAAAACCTGGTGTCACAGTGTCACAGACTATCTAAGATTACTACATACAAGGTTTGAAGAAATAACAGTACACTGTTTCTGAATAAAAGAAAAAGGGAACAGGAAATAGAGATAGAGGGAGACGTCAGGGCCTGCGGAATCCTACAGGTCTACCTTGGGTCTCCGGGTGGACTGAAGGAAGCACTCCAACTACTGTCCGAAAGCTTCTTCGGAATCTGCACACAGTGCAGAGTGTAGTATCAACACAACTGACCCCATGTGCTGGTAAGTGCCTAGCCTAACCTCAGCGAAATAGTGACGAGGCTAGGACCAGACTACCAAATATACATGTGCAGTTCAAATATATATACTATGGAAAAGAAATACAGAGATATCCAATCAATATGGGAGGAGGAGCATGCTGTGGGGAAATAACAATTTCCAAGTAGAAAGACATCAAGTAACGAAGGAAACAACATAACTCGGATACCAATAAAGAATCAAAAATCAATAAATGCACGGCAGCACCTTTCGTGCTTTTACTCTCATTCTCACCAAAGCAAATATATAATAGAAATGTGCACGGCATCACCCTTTGTGCTTTTACTCTCTTTCCTCACTATATAATCAATAGAATCGGCACGGAATGGTACATCATGCGGCACGACATCACCCTTCGTGCTTTACACTCTTTCCTCACAATCATACATGGCATCACCCTTCATGCTTTAACACTCTTCCTCACCCAAACAACAATCACAAACAATAGGGCTAGGGAATAAACAAGATTATAATAGAAATCCCGACAAGGGAACAACAATTAAACAATTAAATCCCGGCAAGGGAGACAATTTAATAACTCTTTCTCTTTTTCACTTTTGCTTCACAATTCACTTTACCACTTGAGCCAATGCTCCAAAGGGTTCAGTCAACTCATTTGCTTTCACAACTTGTAATATACCTTGAGCCAATGCTCCTCGATGTTCAAAGGTCACAATTATTTCCTTAAACTTTTCACAACAAATAGAAATCACTTCTAAATCATAGATAATTCAACGAAATCATGAAAATCACATTATAAGACTCACGGTCATGCTTGATACCAACGCATAGATACTCGTCACCATGCCTATACGTCGTACTCAATAATAATCACGTAGCAAATAGGACTCGACTCCTAATCCCTCAAGCTAAGGTTAGACCAAATACTTACCTCGCTTTGCAACCAATTCAGAATTCCAACAAGCCTTTGCCTCGTGAATTCGTTTGAAGCTTCAAATCTAGTCATAATAATTCAATATACTCAATATAAATCGTACGAATTAATTCCATATGAAATTACTAATATTTCGGATAAAATCCGAAATTTATTTTAAAATTCAACAGTGGGATCCACGTCATGAATCCTAGAAAGACTTACGAAATCCGAATACTCATTCCGATACGAGTTCACCCATACAAAATTTATCGAATCCCGACATCGGATTGCCTTTCAAATCCTCAATTAAACTTTTGAAGATTTCTACCATTTTTAACCCAATCTTTACCTATTTGAACTCAACAATCTTCCCATAACCTTATTGTTACAAGCATGTATAACTAATACTCAAACATCTATGAATCATCTTAAAATTTGGCCATTTCAAGTGTAGATTTCGAAATTGAAGAATTGGGGAAAAAGAAATTCTTACCTCTTTGATGAAGAACTTGAGGGATTTCAAGGTTTGAACAAGATTTTGATGAACCAAAACACTTATGCTTCTTTCTCTCTCTAGAAATGCTCTCCCCTCTCTCTAAAACACCGGAAAATACCTAAAAGTATGAACCCTAAACGAGTTAAATGAAATAGGGGTCGGGTCAGAAAAACTCGTTTTTTGTACAGCTGCGCCGCGTGGGGCGCCGCGTGGGGTGGCGTGGTATGAAAAATGTGTTTAGAAACGAAATTGGAGGTGCTATGATAATTTAACAGTTGCGGCGCATGGGGCGGCGCGGTAGTGTAAAATTTTGTGCTACTTTTGGTGATTTGGTCATAACTTCTTGTAGGAGGGTCCGAATGACGAACGGTTTGAAGCGTTAGAAACTAGACTCAAAAATATTTCATTTGATAGGTTGTCCATCACATAGTTCTTTATATATATGTAGATATGATCATCCAAAGTAAGGTCTTGTGCATACTCATTTGCAACTTTAGTGTATTATGAAATTTTCCAACTTGGCTTAGACTTAGTACTTTCCTTAGACCCCATATATCTTATAGTACGCCTCGTACACTTGCTATCATATCCAATTGGTATACATCATATTAATAGTCTTCGAATGAGAAGTAGAGTCCGCCCCCAAACGCATAACATAACTTACCTCGTCTTTCGCACATTTCAATTTTCCCGAATTTTTACTAACTCCCAAAATTTTCAAAAGTTTCGCCAGAGTTTCCTTTGTAACTGGGCCTATCCACCTGTCAGAGGATCCCAGAAACCAATCCTAACAACATATACATAATCCAATCAACGTAACCCAACATGAAGTTAATACCAACATTGGCCTCATAAGTAATATATTACTAGAAAAGGAACGACATTCACATTAACTATTCAGGTGACACTAAACTCATATCAGGTAAGTTCTCGACATTTTCATAAAAAACAGAAATAAATATTTAAATTAAAGATGACATTTTTTTGGGTCATCACATTTCAAGATATCAATGGTATATTGTAGATCAATATTGAGGTGAATCAACAATAGATGGACAAAAGTCACAAAGTATGAGATGAGATTAGGGCGTCATTCTAAAGATGAACAGTAATGAGGAAGCATTAAAGGACTTAAATTTATACATATAGAATAAGCAACGAGAGTAAGCTGGGATTTGGTAGCAGACCTCGGCAACGATAAATTAAAGTAAGAGTTATGGCAGTAAATTCATAACGGATGGCTAAACGGACATATGCGATGAGATATAGCAATATTCGTGAATTCAACAAAGTACCAAGCAAAAAACTTCAGTATACTCATATATGCTCAAAGGGACATCTTATCAAGCTCTACATATGAATCCTAGAGATTGGGCACACTTACAAGGTTAAAATTGTACAAGCTACATGATGAAAGGTAGTAACAATTACGAGATTAGAAGGATTCCGACTACAAGTTGTGGTGTGAGAAGGAGGCCTAAGGGGGAAATACCCTAGACTTTGGATTTATTCATAGAACAGCTGCTTAAACGGCAAGAAGAGTATTAAGGTATTCACAATAAATATAAGTTACGAAAATGATAAGAGCATCAATCAACATTCGAGGACGAATATTTCTAAGGGGGGAAGGATATTACATCTCACGTTTTCGTACGTTAAAATTTTGTTTTCAGTTAACCGACATAGACTTGGGGATGAGATCATCTTGCCATTAATGTACTTACGCTATTTATGACAAACGATAAATAAGTATTATGAAGGATAAAGGGGTACACTGATTAAAGAAACAAGTTTCATTGAAAGTGGATAATTTGGAATAAACTACGGGTCGAACGATAATACTCGATAATTATAAACTAGTACCATGCAAGGTACCATATGACCACGGTAGTATAATATATAAAGTATATATGAAGTATTTTAAAAATAAATAGAATTTTAAGTAATTTGTGGTAATTTTTAAATTATGCGGGTAATTAATTAATTACCGAGTAACAGGACATTACCCAGTTAACTAACAAGTGGATAAAAAAATTAATTAATAAATTATCCCTCCCTACCCCACGTGGAAAAAAGCCACACAATTAGAAATGACTAAGTAAGTCATTTCTGCCAGATGGCTTGCATAATTTTAACCAAGGCATGACTAAGTCTTAGCAAGTAAGACTTAGCTAGGAAAAACAATTCATTAGAGAAAAGAAAGGGGCACCTTTCTGTATTTTGGTTTTTAAACCAAGAAAGCTAGAAACGTTCAAAAACCAAGGGAGCTAGAAACATTCAAAAACCAAGAAAGCTAAAATCATTGAAATGTAGTATTTTCATCCAGCATTCAAATATTCATAGCAAAGGATTGGTTCCAATTTCAGAAGCAGAAGCGTCCATTACAAATAATTCAAGTCAAGAATTTCGTTCCAATTATATCTTATTCTGTCAAAAAAATTCGTTCAAATTTCGTTTCAAGATTTCAAGCACTGGTTGCCAGTCTCGCCCCCAGGTTAAGCTATTGAGTAGCGATTTTCACTCAATTTTTTATATTTTATCTTGATTTCTTATTGCACCAAAATCATGGAACATGAAAGGCAATTTTGGGGCTTTTTTATTATATTTTGAAAAATAACAATTTAGGATTTGAGAGTTAATTTGGACTCGTTTCTGAAAACAAATCATATATTGGACTCGTGGGGTTATGGGTAGTCGGAATCTACCCTTCGACTCGAGTTTTGATTGTGTAGGCCCATTGTTGACTTTTCGAAATTGGATAAAGATTGGGGTTTATTGTTTGTTTTTATTCATTTAGCATTATTTGATCTTATTGAGTTGTTTTTGGTTAGATTTGAGCCGGACAAATGTGATTTTTTAAGGAAAGGCATTTTTGGAAATATTGAATTAGCTTGATGGAGGTAAGCATCTTGCCTAACATTGTGTGAGGGAATACCCCTTAGAATTTGGCATTAATTATTTATTCATGTTATGTGAAAAGCAATGCGTACACGAAGTTACGAGCGTATATACGGGTGCTATGTGTTGCTTATGACCGGATTAGACCTTAGGCTATTAATATGCCTTAATTTGAGAATGTGTTCTATAGAAAACATGTTTAATCACTTTGTGACTACATGAACATGATAGCTACAAACGATTTAATCGTAGACATGCTTTTTATGTTAAACACCCATTGGTATTTTTATTATTGTCATGCCCTTGTGCACTTTGTTGATAAATTGTAAGCTTATATCTTTGATGATATTTAGCATTATTGTTTTGTGATAATTATGGCACATGCGGACATGTTGGGTAGATTGTTTGGGTGTTGTCATGAGCTTATTACAATGCGATTATGATTGATATAGTGTTGTGTGGAACGATAAATATGGATATTGTTATTTTGTCGGGTGCGGGGCGATTCACAATTGCGAAGTACAAGGTCAGTAACATCTGTTGGACATGCTTTGTTTGCATTTGCGATCGCTGTGTCACATTTGCGGAGGTTGCATTTACCAACCTCTGGTTGCAAATGTGACATCTGCAGCCAGTAAATAGCTGAGTATTTTGGGACTTAGACCATTTTATTATATTTTTGAATCCTAGTCTTGGAGAAGGGCGATTTTGAAGATGATTTTCACACAAAGCTATTAGGTAACAATTTTCACTCGATTTTTATATTTTATCTTGATTTTTTATGGATTTTTACACCAAAAATCATGGAACTTGAAAGGCAATTTTGGGGATTTTTTATTATATTTTGAAAAATAAAAATTTAGGATTTAAGAGTTAATTTGGACTCGTTTCTGAAAATAAATCATATATTGGACTCGTGGGGTTATGGGTAGTCGGAATCTACCCTTCGACTCGAGTTTT
This sequence comes from Nicotiana tabacum, assembly GCF_000715075.1. Classification (NCBI taxonomy): domain Eukaryota; kingdom Viridiplantae; phylum Streptophyta; class Magnoliopsida; order Solanales; family Solanaceae; genus Nicotiana; species Nicotiana tabacum. The sequence goes on from NC_134082.1 coordinate 37,706,235, forward strand.
GATTGTGTGGGCCCATTGTTGACTTTTTGAAATTGGGTAAAGATTGGGCTTTATTGACTATTTTTATTCCTTTCACATTATTTGATGTTATTGAGCCGGTTTTTGGCTAGATTTGAGCCGGACAGATGTATTTTTTTAAGGAAAGGCATTTTCGGAATATTGAATTAGGTTTTTTGAGGTAAGTATTTTGCCTAACATTGTGTGAGGGAATACCCCTTAGAATTTGGCATTAATTATTCATTCGTGTTATGTGAAAAGGAATGTGTACACAAGGTGACTAGTATGTATACGGGTGCTATGTGTGGCTTATGACCGGAGTAGACCTTATGATATTAATATGTATTAATTTGAGAATTTTTTTTCTATAGAAAACGTGCTTAATCACTTTGTGACTACATGAACATGATCGCTACAATCGATTTAATCGTAGTCATGCTTTTTATGTTAAACACCCATTGGTATTTTTATTATTGTCATGCCCCTGTGCACTTTGTTATTAAATTGTGAGCTTATATCTTTGATGATTTTTGCCATTATTATTTTGTGATAATTATGGCACATGTGAACATGTTGGGCGGATTGTTTGGGAGTTGTCACGAGCTTATTGCCATGCGATTATGATTGATATAGTTTTGTACGGAGCGATACATATGGATATTGTTATAGTGTCGGGTGTGGGGCGTTTCGCAATTGCGAAGTATAAGGTCTGTAACATCTGTTAGGCAGGCTTGGTTCGCATTTGCAATCGCCGTGTCACATTTACGGAGGTCGCATTTGCGAAACTCTGGTTGCAAATGTGACATCTGCAGCCAGTTAATAATTGATTATTTCGGGACATAGACCATTTTATCATATTTTTGAATCCTAGTCTTGGAGAAGGGCGATTTTGAAGAGGATTTTTATACAAAGCTATTGAGTAGCTATTTTCACTCGATTTTTTATATTTTATCTTGATTGCTTATTGCACCAAAATCATGGAACTTGAAAGGAAATTTTGGGGCTTTTTTATTATATTTTGAAAAATAACAATTTAGGATTTGAGAGTTAATTTGGACTCGTTTCTGAAAACAAATCACATATTGGACTCATGGGGTTATGGGTAGTCGGAATCTACCCTTCGACTAGAGTTTTGATTGTCTGGGCCCATTGTTGACTTTTCAAAATTGGATAAATATTGGGGTTTATTGTTTGTTTGTATTCCTTTAGCAATATTTGATGTTATTGTGTCGTTTTTCTCTAGATTTCAGCCGGACAAATGTGATTTTTTAAGGAAAGTCTTTTTCGGAATATTGAATTAACTTTTTTGAGGTAAGCATCTTGCCTAACATTGTGTGAGGGAATACCCCTTAGAATTTGGCATTAATTATTTATTCGTGTTATGTGAAAAGCAATGCGTACACGAAGTTACGAGCGTGTATACGAGTGCTATATGTTGCTTATGACCGGATTAGACCTTAGGTTATTAATATGCCTTAATTTGAGAATGTGTTCTATAGAAAACATGCTTAATCACTTTGTGACTACACGAGAATGATCGCTACAATCGATTTAATCGTAGTCATGCTTTTTATGTTAAACACCCATTGGTATTTTTATTATTGTCATGCCCCTGTGCACTTTGTTGATAAATTGTGAGCTTATATCTTTGATAATGTTTAGCATTATTGTTTTGTGATAATTATGGCACAAGTGGACATGTTGGGTAAATTGTTTGGGTGTTGTCACGAGCTTATTGCCATGCGACTATGATTGATATAGTGTTGTGCGCTATAATACAGATGGATATTGTTATTGTGTCAGGTGCGTGGAGATTCGCAATTGCGAAGTACAAGTTCAATAACATCTGTTGGACAGGCTTGATTTACATTTGCAATCCCTATGTCACATTTGTGGAGGTTGCATTTGCGAACCTCTAGTTATTGTGACGACCCGGCCAGTCGTCTCATGCGTTACCACCTCGTTTCCCCCATTTCTACTTCTCACTGCTTCATCTATCAGTTATATGTGTGACCGGGTTGGTTGGCTCGGGTTCGGAAAGGATTTGGTAAGATTTGAGACACTTAGTCTCTTTTGAGGAAGTTTAAGTTGGCAAAGTCAACCGGATGTTGACTTATGTGTTAGAGGGCTCGAATGTGAGTTCCGATGGTTCGGTTAGCTTCGGTAGGTGATTTGGGACTTAGGAGCATGATCGGAATGGGTTTTGGAGGTCCGTAGTAGATTTAGGCTTGAATTGACGAAATTGGATTTTAGACGATTTCCAGTTGATAAGTGAGATTTTGATATAAAGGTCGGAATGTAATTATGAGAATTGCAGTAGTTCTGTTGTGTCATTTGGGATGTGTGTGTAAAATTTCAGGTCATTCGGACGTGGTTTGGTTGGGTTTTTTTTATCAAAAGCGTAATTTAGAATATTTTGGAAACTTAGGCTTGAATCCGATGTGTTCTGGTTGATTCGGTGTTGTTTGAGGTGTTTTGAAGATTGGTATAAGTTTGAATAAGGTTTTGGGATATGTTTGTGCTTTTGGTTGAGGTCCCGGGGGCCTCGGGGTGATTTCGGATGGTTGACGGCAAGTTTGAGATTTTTGGTGAAGCTGCAGATTTTCTGCTTCTGGTATTTCCGCACTTGCGGATTGGGGAACGCAGGTGTGATGCCGCAGATACAAGGAAAGAACCGCAGAAGCGGTCAAATAGGAGAAGGGAAGGAGCCTTAGATGCGGTGAACTGAACGCACCTGCGATGGCGCAGGTGCGGCTACTTGGTCGCAGTTGCGATTTTGGACTTTTAAGTGAAAGCCGCAGAAGCGGTTCATTGACCGCAAATGTGGTACCGCAGAAGCGGTATCTAGGCCGCAGGTGCAGAATCTTTGGGCCAGAAGGTATATATTGTTTCCTTTGCAAAAATTTTCTAAGTTCTCCATTTTTGAAAATGGGAAGCGAGCTAGGACAGTGATTTCAAAGGAAGATCGAAGGGAATCAGTTGGGTAAGTTCCCTAAGCTTCATTATTTGGGTTTATGATCATTTTTTCATTGTTTAATCATGGTATTAGTGGAGATTAGGGAAGAAAATTGGGGATTAAGGCTTGAGATTAAGAGACTTTAAAATGGGAATTTGAGGGGTTATTTGGACTCCGATTTCAGTGTTCTTGGTATGTATGGACTCATGGAAGGATAAGGATTTCGTTGATGTGATTTTTGCTGAGTTTTGAGATGTGGGATCGGGGGTTGGGTTGGCCAATTTCGGGATTCTTGGTATAATTTGATTTATCTCGCATGGGCTTCGTCCATTTAGCCTATTCTAATGTTATGATTCTGATTTTGGGTAGATTCGGCACGATTTGAGGCTGAGGCGAGAGGCAAAGGCGTCGCGGAGTAGTGCTTTCATCCGGTTTGAGGTAAGTAACCATTGTAAATCAGGAACTGAGGGTACAAAACCCCGGTATTTGAACTATTTTGATAAATGCGGTGACGCACATGCTAGGTGACAAACGTGTAGGCGTGCACCGGTAGGGATTGTGACTTGGTCCGTCCTGTAGCGACTATTAAGCTGCGTATTTGATTTGAAACCTTATGATATTCCGTACTTCAGTTATTATACTGTATTATGGGTTGTATGCCATGTTTGGGGCCTTGTGCCGACCTGTTGAGACCCTTAGGGGCATTTTTATATTTTTTTTCCTCACTCTACTTGTTTGAAAGCATATCCTCAGTCATGGTTTACCTGTTTATTGTTTAAAATTGGTTTTATCACTCTACTTATTAAATGTGAGGACTATTTGGACTGAGTTCCCTAATTTCTACTGTTGTGCCCGAGAGGCTGTGAGGTTAATGACTGAGAGAGGTTGAGAACCTAACGGTGAGGATATTTATATATGTATGAATTATGGATCGGGCTGCACGCTGCAGCGATACTTATATGGATCAGGCTGCATGTCGTAGTGATATATATATATATTGGATCGGGTTGCACACCGCAGCGATATGACGCTTGGGCTGTAGGAGCCCCTCCGGAGTCTGTACACCCCCAGTGAGCGTAGTCGACTATAAATTATGGATCGGGCTGCATGCCGCAGCGGTTACTATGATTATTATTATTATGAGATATTAATGAGCCTGAGTGTTGAGAGTCAGTACTGAGTAACAAGAGTTGAGTCACGAGTGACTGAGAGGCTACTCGAGAGGCCATATCCTGAGTGATACCTTGCCGAGGGGCCCATTTATGATATTTTCACTAATTTCACTCTTCTTTTAAAGTAAGCCTCCGTTGAAAAATTGCTAAGTATATGATTTCAAGTATTCCAACTGAAATTGAAGATTTTATGATGAAACTGATTTTAAACTGTGGAGTTTGATTCTGTTATTCTGTTGATTATTCCTTTATATGATTTTTTTAACTGCTTGTCACTACTTTCAGACCTTATTTACTTTAGTTACTTACTGAGTTGGCGTACTCACGTTACTCCTTGCACCTTGTGTGCAGATCCAGGTGCCCCAGCGACAGAGTGAGGGTCCTTAGCTTTACCAGAATTTATCGTAGATTGCAAGGTAGTTGCATGGCATCCGCAGCCCTGCTTTCCTCCATCCTATCTTGTTCTTTTCTGCATTTTTAGACTTATGATGTATTAGACAGTCGGTTGTATATTTAGAGGCTCTAGACTTGTGACACTAGATACTTGGGTTGTGTTGTCTTATGTTTTATTGATTTCCGCACATTTTGGTTGTTTTAAATACTTCTTATGAAAATTGGTATTCAAACCTGTGTTAGAAAATGGTTTTTATAAAAGAAAAAGGATTGTGATTAATGTTTAGGTTGGCTTGCCTAGTAATGTGATAGGCGCCATCACGACTGGTATTCAGGGTCGTGACAGTTGCAAATGTGAAATCTGCAGCAGGTAAATAGCTGAGTATTTCGCGACTTAGACCATTTTATCATATTTTTGAATCCTAGTCTTGGAGAAGGGAGATTTTGAAGAGGATTTTCACACAAAGCTATTGGGTAACGATTTTCACTCGATTTTTATATTTTATCTTGATTTCTTATGGATTTTTACACCAAAAATCATGGAACTTGAAAGGCAATTTTGGGGCATTTTTATTATATTTTGAAAAATAACAATTTAGGATTTGAGAGTTAATTTGGACTCGTTTCTGAAAACAAATCACATATTGGACTCGTGGGGTTATGGGTAGTCGAAATCTACCCTTCGACTCGAGTTTTGATTGTGTGGGCCCCTTGTTGACTTTTTGAAATTGGGTAAAGACTGGGCTTTATTGATTGTTTTTATTTCTTTCGCATTAGTTGATGTTATTGAGCCGTTTTTTGGCTAGATTTGAGCCGGACAGATGTGATTTTTTAAGGAAAGGCATTTTTGGAGTATTGAATTAGCTTTTTTGAGGTAAGTATCATGCCTAACATTGTGTGAGGGAATACCCCTTAGAATTTGGCATTAATTATTCATTCGTGTTATGTGAAGAGCAATGTGTACATGAGGTGACGAGCATGTATACTGGTGCTATGTATGGCTTATGACCGGATTAGACCTTATGCTATTAATATACCTTAATTTGGGAATTTTTTTTCTATAGAAAACATGCTTAATCACTTTTTGACTATATGAACATGATCACTACAATCGATTTAATCGTATTCATGCTTTTTATGTTAAACACCCATTGGTATTTTTATTATTGTCATGCCCCTATGCACATTGTTAATAAATTGTGAGCTTATATCTTTGATGATTTTTGCCATTATTGTTTTGTTATAATTATGGCACATGTGGACATGTTGGGTGGATTGTTTGGGTGCTGTCACGAGCTTATTGCCATGAGATTATGATTGATATAGTGTTGTGCGGAGCGATATAGATGGATATTGTTATTGTGTCAGGTGTGGGGTGATTCGCAATTGCGAAGTATAGGGTTTGTAACATTTGTTGGGCAGGTTTTGTTCGAATTTGCGATCACTGTGTCACATTTGCGGAGGTCTCATTTGCAAAACTCTGGTTGCAAATGTGACATTTGCAGCCGGTTAATAATTGATTATTTTGGGACATATACAATTTTATCATATTTTTGAATCGTAGTCTTGGAGAAGGGCGATTTTAAAGAGGATTTTCACACAAAGCTATTGAGTAGCGATTTTCACTCAATTTTTTATATTTTATCTTGATTTCTTATTGCACCAAAATCATGGAACTTGAAAGGAAAATTTGGGGATTTTTTTATTATACTTTGAAAAATAATAATTTACGATTTGAGAGTTAATTTGGACTCGTTTCTGAAAACAAATCACAAATTGGACTCGTGGGGTTATGGGTAGTCGGAATCTACCCTTCGACTTGCGTTTTCATTGTGTAGACCCATTGTTGACTTTTCGAAATTGGATAAAGATTGGGTTTTATTATTTATTTTTATTCCTTTAGCGTTATTTGATGTTATTGAGCCGTTTTTGGCTAGATTTGAGCCAGACAGATGTGAGTTTGGGAAAGGCATTTTCGGAATATTGAATTAGCTTGTTTGAGGTAAGCACCTTGCCTAACATTGTGTGAGGGAATACCCCTTAGAATTTGGCATCAATTATTTATTCGTGTTATGTGAAAAGCAATGCGTACACGAGGTGACGAGCGTGTATACGGGTGCTATGTGTTGCTTATGATCGGATTAGACCTAAGGCTATTACTAGGCCTTAATTTGAGAATGTGTTCTATAGAAAACATGCTTAATCCTTTGTGACTACATGAACATGATCGCTACAATCGATTTAATCGTAGTCATGCTTTTTATGTTAAGCACCCGTTGGTATTTTTATTATTTTCATGCCCATGTGCACTTTGTTGATAAATTGTGAGCTTATATCTTTAGTGATATTTAGTATTATTGTTTTGTGATAATTATGGCACATGTGGACATGTTGGGTGGATTGTTTAGCTATTGTCACGAGCTTATTGCCATGCGATTATGATTGATATAGTGTTGTGCGGAACGATACAGTTGGATATTTTTATTGTGTCGGGTGCGGGGCGATTCGCAATTGCGAAGTACACGGTCAATAACATCGGTTGGACAGGCTTGGTTTGCATTTGCGATCGTTATGTCACATTTGCGGAGGTTGTATTTGTGAACCTCTGGTTGCAAATGTGATATCTGCAGCCGGTAAATAGCTGAGTATTTCGGGACTTAGATCATTTTATCATATTTTTGAATCCTAGTCTTGGAGAAGGGCGATTTTGAAGAGGATTTTCACACAAAGCTATAGGGTAACGATTTTCACTCGATTTTTATATTTTATCTTGATTTCTTATGGATTTTTACACCAAAAATCATGGAACTTGAAAGGCAATTTTGGGGATTTTTTATTATATTTTCAAATAAAACAATTTAGGATTTGAAAGTTAATTTGGACTCGTTTCTGAAAACAAATCACATATTGAACTCGTGGGGTTATAGGTAGTCGAAATCTACCCTTCGACTCGAGTTTTGATTGTGTGGGCCCCTTGTTGACTTTTTGAAATTGGGTAAAGACTGGGCTTTATTGATTGTTTTTATTTCTTTCGCATTAGTTCATGTTATTGAGCCGTTTTTTTGCTAGATTTGAGCCGGACAGATGTGATTTTTTAAGGAAAGGCATTTTTGGAGTATTGAATTAGCTTTTTTGAGGTAAGTATCATGCCTAACATTGTGTGAGGGAATACCCCTTAGAATTTGGCATTAATTATTCATTTGTGTTATTTGAAGAGCAATGTGTACATGAGGTGACGAGCATGTATACTGGTGCTATGTATGGCTTATGACCGGATTAGACCTTATGCTATTAATATACCTTAATTTGGGAATTTTTTTTCTATAGAAAACATGCTTAATCACTTTTTGACTATATGAACATGATCACTACAATCGATTTAATCGTATTCATGCTTTTTATGTTAAACACCCATTGGTATTTTTACTATTGTCATGCCCCTATGCACATTGTTAATAAATTGTGAGCTTATATCTTTGATGATTTTTGCCATTATTGTTTTGTTATAATTATGGCACATGTGGACATGTTGGGTGGATTGTTTGGGTGCTGTCACGAGCTTATTGCCATGAGATTATGATTGATATAGTGTTGTGCGGAGCAATATAGATGGATATTGTTATTGTGTTAGGTGTGGGGTGATTCGCAATTGCGAAGTATAGAGGTTGTAACATTTGTTGGGCAGGCTTTGTTCGAATTTGCGATCACTGTGTCACATTTGCGGAGGTCTCATTTGCAAAACTCTGGTTGCAAATGTGACATTTGCAGCCGGTTAATAATTGATTATTTCGGGACATATACAATTTTATCATATTTTTGAATCGTAGTCTTGGAGAAGGGCGATTTTAAAGAGGATTTTCACACAAAGCTATTGAGTAGCGATTTTCACTCAATTTTTTATATTTTATCTTGATTTCTTATTGCACCAAAATCATGGAACTTGAAAGGAAAATTTGGGGATTTTTTTATTATACTTTGGAAAATAATAATTTACGATTTGAGAGTTAATTTGGACTCGTTTCTGAAAACAAATCACAAATTGGACTCGTGGGGTTATGGGTAGTCGGAATCTACCCTTCGACTCACGTTTTCATTGTGTAGACCCATTGTTGACTTTTCGAAATTGGATAAAGATTGGGTTTTATTGTTTGTTTTTATTTCTTTAGCGTTATTTGATGTTATTGAGCCGTTTTTGGCTAGATTTGAGCCAGACAGATGTGAGTTTTTAAGGAAAGGCATTTTCGGAATATTGAATTAGCTTGTTTGAGGTAAGCACCTTGCCTAACATTGTGTGAGGGAATACCCCTTAGAATTTGGCATCAATTATTTATTCGTGTTATGTGAAAAGCAATGCGTACACGAGGTGACGAGCGTGTATACGGGTGCTATGTGTTGCTTATGATCGGATTAGACCTAAGGCTATTACTAGGCCTTAATTTGAGAATGTGTTCTATAGAAAACATGCTTAATCCTTTGTGACTACATGAACATGATCGCTACAATCGATTTAATCGTAGTCATGCTTTTTATGTTAAGCACCCGTTGGTATTTTTATTATTTTCATGCCCATGTGCACTTTGTTGATAAATTGTGAGCTTATATCTTTAGTGATATTTAGTATTATTGTTTTGTGATAATTATGGCACATGTGGACATGTTGGGTGGATTGTTTGGCTATTGTCACGAGCTTATTGCCATGCGATTATGATTGATATAGTGTTGTGCGGAACGATACAGATGGATATTTTTATTGTGTCGGGTGCGGGGCGATTCGCAATTGCGAAGTACACAGTCAGTAACATCGGTTGGACAGGCTTGGTTTGCATTTGCGATCGTTGTGTCACATTTGCGGAGGTTGTATTTGTGAACCTCTGGTTGCAAATGTGATATCTGCAGCCGGTAAATAGCTGAGTATTTCGGGACTTAGATCATTTTATCATATTTTTGAATCCTAGTCTTGGAGAAGGGCGATTTTGAAGAGGATTTTCACACAAAGCTATAGGGTAACGATTTTCACTCGATTTTTATATTTTATCTTGATTTCTTATGGATTTTTACACCAAAAATCATGGAACTTGAAAGGCAATTTTGGGGATTTTTTATTATATTTTCAAATAAAACAATTTAGGATTTGAAAGTTAATTTGGACTCGTTTCTGAAAACAAATCACATATTGGACTCGTGGGGTTATAGGTAGTCGAAATCTACCCTTCGACTCGAGTTTTGATTGTGTGGGCCCATTGTTGACTTTTTGAAATTGGGTAAAGATTAGGCTTTATTGATTGTTTTTATACCTTTCTCATTATTTGATGTTATTGAGCTATTTTCTTGCTAGATTTGAGTCGGACATATGTGATTTTTAAGGAAAGGCATTTTTGGAGTGTTGAATAGCTTTTTTGAGGTAAGTATCTTGCCTAACATTGTGTGAGGGAATACCCCTTACAATTTAGCATTAATTATTTATTCGTGTTATGTGAAAAGCAATGTATACACAAGGTGACGAGCATGTACACGGGTGCTATGTGTGGCTTATGACCGGATTAGACCTTATGCTATTAATATGCCTTAATTTGAGTATTTTTTTCTATAGAAAACATGCTTAATCACTTTGTGGCTACATGAACATGATCGCTACAATCGATTTAATCGTAATCATGCTTTTTATGCTAAACACCCATTGGTATGTTTATTATTGTCATGCCCCTATGCACTTTGTTGATAAATTGTGATCTTATATCTTTGATGATATTTGGCATTATTGTTTTGTGATAATTATTGCACAAGTGGACATGTGTGCGGATTGTTTGGGTGTTGTCACGAGCTTATTGCCATGAGATTATGATTTATATAGTGTTGTACGGAGCGATACAGATGGATATTATTATTGTATCGGGTGTGGGGCGATTTGCAATTGCAAAGTATAGGTTCTGTAACATCTGTTGGGCAGGCTTCGTTCGCATTTACGATCGCTGTGTCACATTTTGCGAAGGTCGCGTTTGCAAAACTTTGGTTGCAAATGTGACATCTGCAGCCGGTTAATAGCTGAGTATTTCGGGACTTACACCATTTTATCATATTTTTGAATCGCAGTCTTGGAGAAGGGCGATTTTGAAGAAGATTTTCATACAAAGCTATTGGGTAGCGATTTTCACTCGATTTTTTATATTTTATCTTGATTTCTTATTGCACCATAATCATGGAACTTCAAAGGTAATTTTGGGGATTTTTTATAATATTTTGAAAAATAACAATTTAGGATTTGAGAGTTAATTTGGACTCTTTTCTGAAAACAAATCACATGTTGGAATCGTGGGGTTATGGGTAGTCGGAATCTACCCTTCGACTCGAGCTTTGATTGTGTGGGCCCATTGTTGACTTTTTGAAATTGGGTAAAGATTGGGCTTTATTGATTATTTTTATTCCTTTCGCATTATTTGATGTTATTGAATCATTGTTTTGGCTAGATTTGAGCCGGACAGATGTGATTTTGTAAGGAAAGGCATTTTTGAAGTATTGAATTAACTTTTTTGAGGTAAGTATCTTGCCTAACATTGTATGAGGGAATACCCCTTAGAATTTGGCATTAACTATTTATTCGTGTTATTTGAAAAGCAATGTGTACACGAGGTGACGAGCATGTTTACGGGTGCTTTGTGTTGCTTATGACCGGATTAGACCTTATGTTATTAATATGCCTTAATTTGAAAATTTGTTCTATTGAAAACATGCTTAATCATTTTGTGACTACATGAACATGATCGCTACAATCGATTTAATCGTAGGCATGCTTTTTATGTTAAACACCCATTGGTATTTTTATTATTGACATGCCCCTGTGCACTTCATTGATAAATTGTGAGCTTATATCTTTGATGATATTTGGCATTATTTTTTTGTGATAATTATCGCACATATGGACATGTTGGGAGGATTGTTTGGGTGTTGTCACAAGCTTATTGCCATGTGATTATGATTTATATAGTGTTGCGCGGAGCGATACATATGAATATTGTTATTGTGTCGGGTGTGGAGCGATTCTCAATTGCGAAGTATAGGTTCTGTAACATCTGTTGGGCAGGCTTGGTTCGCATTTGCGATCGCTGTGTCACATTTGCGGAGGTCGCATTTGCGAAACTCTGGGTTCAAATGTGGCATCTGCAGCCGGTTAATAGATGTGTATTTCGGGACTTAGACCATTTTGTCATAGTTTTGAATCCTAATCTTGGAGAAGGGCAATTTTGAAGAGGATTTTCACACAAAATTATTGGGAAACGATTTTCACTCAATTTTTTATATTTTATCTTGATTTCTTATTGCACCAAAATCATGGAACTTGAAAGGCAATTTTTGGGCTTTTTTTATATTTTTAAAAATAACAATTTAGGATTTGAGAATTAATTTGGACTTGTTTCCGAAAATAAATCACATATTGGACTTGTGGGGTTATGGGTAGTCGGAATCTACCCTTCGACTCGAGTTATGATTGTGTGGGCCCATTGTTGACTTTTCGAAATTGGATAAAGATTGGGGTTTATTGTTTGTTTTTATTCCTTTAGCATTATTTGATGTTATTGAGCCGTTTTTGGCTAGACTTGAGCCGGACAGATGTGATTTTTTAAGGAAAGGCATTTTCGGAATATTAAATTATCTTGTTTGAGGTAAGCATTTTTCCTAAAATTGTGTGAGGGAATACCCCATAGAATTTAGCATTAATTATTTGTTCGTGTTATGTGAAAAGCAATGTGTACACGAGGTTACGAGCGTGCATACGGGTGCTACGTGTTGCTTAGGACCGGATTAGACCTTCGGCTATTAATATGCCTTAATTTGAGAATGTGTTCTATAGAAAACATGCTTAATCACTTTGTGACTACATGAACATGATCGCTACAATCGGTAATCGTAGTCATGCTTTTTATGTTAAACACCCATAGGTATTTTTATTGTTGTCATGCCCCTGTGCACTTTGTTGATAAATTGTGAGCTTATATCTTTGATGATATTTAGCGTTATCATTTTGTGATAATTATGGCATATGTGGACATGTTGGGTGGATTTTTTGGGTATTTTCACGAGCATATTGCCATGCGATTATGATTGATATATTGTTGTGTTTAACGATACAGATGGATATTGCTATTGTTTCGGGTGCGCGGCGATTCGCAATTGCGAAGTATAGGGTCTGTAACATCTGTTAGACAGGCTTGGTTTGCATTTGCGATCGTTGTGTAACATTTGCGGAGGTTTCATTTGCGAACCTCTAACTGCAAATGTGACATCTGCAGCCGGTAAATAGCTTAGTATTTCAGGACTCAGACCATTTTATCATATTTTTGAATCCTAGTCTTAGAGAATGGCGATTTTGTAGAGGATTTTCACACAAAGCTATTAGGTAACGATTTTCACTGGATTTTTTATATTTTATCTTGATTTCTTATGGATTTTTACACCAAAATCATGGAATTTGAAAGGCAATTTTAGGGCTTTTTATTATATTTTGAAATATAACAATTTAGGATTTGAGAGTAAATATGGACTCGTTTCTGAAAACAAATCACATATTGGACTCGTGGGGTTATGGATAGTTGGAATCTACCCTTCGACTCGAGTTTTGATTGTGTGGGCCCATTGTTGACTTTTTGAAATTGGATAAAGATTGGGCTTTATTGTTTGTTTTTTTCTTTTAGCTTTATTTCATGTTATTGAGCCATTTTTGGCTATATTTGAGATGGACAAATGTGATTTTTTAAGGAAAGGCATTTTCGAAATATTGAATTAGCTTGTGTGAGGTAAGCATCTTGCCTAACATTGTGTGAGGAAAATTCCTTAGAATTTGGCATTAATTATCTATTCATGTTATGTGAAAGCAATGTGTACACGAGGTGACGAGCATGTATACGGGTGCTATGTGTGGCTTATAACCGGATTAGACCTTAGGGTATTAATATTCCTTAATTTGAGAATGTGTTCTATAGAAAACATGCTTAATCACTTTGTGACTACATGAGCATGATCGCTACAATCGATTTAATCGTAGTTATGCTTTTTATGTTAAACACCCATTGGTATTTTTATTATTGTCATGCCCCCGTGCACTTTGTTGATAAATTTTGAGCTTATATCTTTTACGATAATTAGCATTATTGTTTTGTGATATTTATGGCAGATGTGGACATGTTGGGCGAATCGTTTAGGTGCTGTCACGAGCTTATTGCCATGAGATTATGATTGATATAGTGTTGTGCAAAACGATACAGATGGATATTGTTATTGTACCGGGTGCGGGGCGATTCGCAATTGCGAAGTATATGGTATGTAAAATCTGTTGGACAAGCTTGATTTGCATTTGCAATCGCTGTGTCACATTTGCGGAGTTCGCATTTTTGGAGTTCTGGTTGCAAATGTGACATCTGCAGCTGGTTAATAACTGAGTATTTCGGGACATAGACCATTTTATCATATTTTCGAATCCTAGTCTTGGAGAAGGGCGATTTTAAAGTGGAATTTCACACAAAGCTATTGGGTAATGATTTTCACTTGATTTTTATATTTTATTTTGATTTCTTATGGATTGCGAGTCTTTATCATCAGACTCGGGTGTGTTTGAGATGGGTTGGGTGGAATGTGGCATAGTATCCACATAGATGGGGGTATTATGGTGGGTGTAGAAATGGTCATTTGTGGAGTTTTGGGGTACACCAAAAATCATGGAACTTGAAAGGCAATTTTGGGGCTTTTTTATTATATTTTGAAAAAAAACAATTTAGGATTTGAGAGTTAATTTGGACTCGTTTGTTACATCCCGCATTTTCGTATGTTAAAGTTCGTCGTAAGTTAATCGACGTAAGTTCGGGGATGGGATTATTTTGTGATTTTAAGTATTATGCTATTTCAAATAAGTGATAAATAAATTCGTGAAGGTGAGAGGGGAAGCAAGTCAAAGAAACGAATTTTCGTCCAAGTTTGGCATGTTGGAATAAAATACGGCCCGAGCTAAAATACTCGGTATTTATGGACTAGTGCCATACGAGGTACCACATGACCATAATAGTAAGGTGCATAAGGTATGTGAAAAGTGAGTAGTATTTTAAGTTAGTGGAAATAATTTTCAATTATACTGGTAATAGATTAATTACCGGGTAACAAAACATTACCCGGTTAACTAATAAGTGAATAAATTTAATCAATTATCCTAAAGAGTAACGTGGAAGCATGCCACACATTAAAAGAATGACTCTTCAAGTCATTTCATTATGTCGCAATGTAACATAAAGTCATTTAATGACTCATAAGGAACATGAAAGAACAAAACCCAAAATTTGATTCTTAAAGTTTCAAAAAAACCTTTTGTCTTTAGAAACCAAACAAAAATAAACGTGAGTGAGATTCTTAAGGAACTAAAAACTTAAGAATCAGATTTTTCAAAATTTCAAAGCCAAAATGTGAAACCAAACAATTGCATGCTGTCTTGAACCAGAGAATCAATTCTGTCAACACTTCAAAAATTTCAATTGAAATTTCAGTCCAAATTTCAATCCAAGCTTCAAGCATAGGTTTCGTTCAAGAATTTCGTAGAAACAGGTATGTTAAGGATAAGCCCTTATTCTATTTTGCATGATCTTGTCATTACGCGATTTTGTTAATGAGCCATAAAGAAAAATTCATATCCCGAAATTTACATATATTTTGCTAGTCTTGCAAATTACGTATATTTTCTTGTGTTGTAAGTTATAATATTCTCCTTATTAGGATTTCATATTCAGTTGAGTATTTCTTTCTTCCAGTCAAGAGAGCAGAGAAGTTACATATATACAGTATTAAAAGTATTTTCATTACCATCGAGCTATAATTGATGGGCAGGCCCTTATTGGGCAACCTCTGATCAGATGGTAAGTTATATGACGATCCTACTGTGGCCGAGCGCATATGAGCGAGCCCAGTTGGTCGAGATACAGAGCCTAGTATGGCCGAGCGCTTATGAGCGAGCCTACTACGGCAGAGCAGATATATGTGTATACCGAGCCTTATAGGGCCGGACAACTATTTTACTTACTATATTGAGAGAATTGAGTCAGTATCAGCAGGTAAGCATATCTTCAGATTATCTTTGACTTCCAGCTACTTGCAGTTATTATATTATCAGTTCAGTTTCAGCTTTCAGTATATTGCCTTACATACTCAGTACATTATTTCGTACTGACGTCCCCTTTTTTAGGGGCGCTGCATTTCATGCGTGCCGGTCAGATAGACAGACGAGTAGGCCTCTTCAATAAGTATTTCCCGAGTTCAGCTTGATCGGTAAGCTCCATGCCTTTCGGAGTTTCCAGGTCTAGAGCCTTATGTATATCTTGTATATATACGTATATATGTCATGAGTAGGTTAGATATATATATATATATATATATAAAGATTCGGTCAAATCTTTCAAATGTGCTTCACACGGAGTATTCCAATAGGAAAAAATTGCTCATATCTGCTCACTTTATCTTTGCACGAAAACTCTTCGTGTTTCCGAACAAAGAGGGGCAGCTGTGAGCACGTGATTTTTGTTTACGCGACAATCACTCCAAAAGAAATAAAAATAATGGCAAATGGTCTTGCTGTACAAGTTTTGGATTTTACGTGGCATTTTTTTTAGTTATTTGTGATTTTGTTCATTTTTATTTTTAACAAACAAAATACAAAAATGTGTCGTGTATAGTTGGACCATAATCCGGTTATTAAAAGGAAAATCACAAAAAAAAATGCATCTTTCATTCTATTTTGTCATTAAGTGATGTTAGTGTAATTAAATGTTAATTGTGTGATAATTGTTGTTTAATGTTTTTATATAGTATTATTTGGCAATTTAATTTAAGAGATTAAAAAGAAAAAAAAAGAAGGATTTTCGGATTGGGCCAGTCCAAATTAAAACAAACAGGCCCAAACCAAAACAACCCAGCCCAAAACATGTGTCTTGCCCGGTCCAGACCTGTTGATCTCAGGGGCGTCCAAACGACGTAGTTTCGATCTTGTTTGATCTGGGCCGTTGATCTCAGAATGATCAATGGCCAATATCACATACACATACCCGTTGTTTGAACCCGACCCATTCCACCCGGACCAACCCGACCCCAATACTAAACCAAATGACACCGTTTGGATTAACCTTTAGATCCAGGCTGTTGATCTCGAGTGATCTAACGGCCAAGACCCAACCATCCACCCCGTATAAAAGCATCCATACCATACCCTGCCCCCCTATCCAATACCCCCTGCCCTTAGGTCATCTCCTTAACAGACCCAAACCCTCGGAACCCTAGAGCCGCCCCCTTTCCCCTCACCAAAAAAACCCGGCGGCACGGACGTCGGTGACCACCACCTTAACACCCTTGATGCACCTCACAACCTTGAATCCAAATCCACTACCCGCTTGGTTCGAATCAGTCCCTAGGTCCTCGAATCTTCATTTGAAGATTCGAGCAGGACTTCGATCTATACAGATCTACCCCAGATTCACACTAGATACTCCCCTGACCTCCCTCATGACCAAACCATGCTTGGTTTGGTCCGAATCCACCCACAAATCCAAAAAAAACAAATCTGGAAAAATCGAACCCTAGAACATAAAGATTTTGTGGGGTCTGTTTGAATTTAAACAAAGTTTGGGGTCTAGTAAACCCTGATCGAAGTGTTCTCGGTCGAGAACACCTCGGTTAGGATTTTCGACTTCAAACGGGCAAATCAAGCCGGGCCTAGGGTCAGCTATGTTTAAAGCTTTTCAAGTTTGCTCCTTTGTCCCTTTTGTTGTCCATTTTTAGTTTAATTTGTTGGCTTGTTTAGTTTGTTTGTCCAGTTCTGGGATTTCTGTTATCAGTTTGTCTCCCCATCTCTACAAGACCTTTTATTTGATTGTTTGTTTATTCTATTATGTTAAGTTCATGTGGTAGTATGCTTATTTCAATTCAGTTGGTATCGTCAAACCAATAATACCCGTTTGTTTTCCTGTATCGTTGCAAATTGTCAAGAACAGTGTTATACTTTGCTTTGTGTTGTTTTGTTTGGTCGACTGCTTATCCTGTGTTACAATTAGTATAGTCGAGTCGATATACGTCGCCAATTAATTTGGCCTTGATTGGTAATGATCTGATTCATATTGTGGGTTTTTGTGGGAAGTTCTGCCTGAACCCAACTGGGAACTAAGTACAGCTGTTTGTGTTTGTTCAATTTGAATCAGAAACATTTATAGTTTAGTTTGTGGGTTTCAGTTCAGCTTGAGTTCCGAATTGATAGCATGTACACTATAGTGTTTTAATAATTAGAGCAAATGGGACAGCATGGGCTGTCAGGCCATCTTCAGGCTGCCCATACCTTGGTTTTAATTTAAATAAGATGATAAAGGGCTGTGAGGGAATCTCATGGGAAGGGTTCTACTTTTAAAAGATGAGTGGAAAAAGCAGAAAAAATGGGGGTTCTGATGTGTTTAATAGGCTGTAAATGGCCTAATGCTAGGCTATAAATAGAGAGACATACACAGGGAGATACCAAAAAAAACATGCATATACAGATACACATTGAGGGGGAACATAGAGAGGGACTGATTTTTGAAGAGACAGAGATAGAGAGGAGATACATATAGAGAGATACACACATACACACACATACACAGATACGCGCAAACATATAAAGAGGTGTTGAAATTAGTCAGAAACGGTTTTGAATAAGAAAGAGGGGTTTCAGAAATCAGAGAGGGAGATTAGAAAAGAAATTTTTGTTTGCCTGGAACTGAAAACACTGCTTCTTTCCTCATTCTTTTGTTTGAAGTTCAGCATCTAGTTTGTTATTGATTCTGTCAAGATTTAGGATTTTCCCTTGAGTATTTGAAAGAATCAACATTTGAGTATTGTATCATCGGGTTACTGTTTTGGTCTATTCTGCCTGGGATTGCCATTTTTGCTGTGTTGCTTTGTCGTTGCTGTTATCTGTTGCTGCTGTTGCTGATTCTCCCTATCTTCTTTTTCTTCTGTTAATATTCAACATTCAGGTACACATTTAAACCTCACATTGATGTAGAAGTCGAAAGCATGAAATGAAGATGCAAAGGAATTTAATCAGTTATTGCTTTACTTACAGCTTTATAAATATTGCCAAAATTGTGTAATTCTTTGATTTGTAGCCTAATAGAGAATATCTTAGTAAGTTTGTACTTAATGGAAACTATTTGGGTTTAGAAATTGCAAGATGGTTCGTTTAGTAGTATACATGACATAGTTATATAATTTATGGAATGTGTAATTGCTTAGTATAATTGTTAATTCAAACTCTTTCTCCAGTCATGCTTTAAATATGTAGGGTGGATGGCTTTTAAATTTTTCCAAATACGATACAATTTTAAATTCTTGAATTTCAGCTTCATTAGGCAGTTCATAGGACGAGTCTCCGAATACCGTTGGTAGCATCCTCTAATAAGTAATACTATTAATCTTGTTAAAAGGGGCTAATCTAAATTTAACTTAAGGTCGTTTGGAGTAAGTATAGCATTCCATCAATCTTGTATGTTAATTTTCCTTTTTTTTATCAAATTAAGAACATGTTCTACGAAGTATAGCATTCTTCATTCTTTGGTAAACAATTGATCAGATGATTAACAAGAATCCGGATTTGGCCAAAGCATATAATTGAATTAGCATGTATCTTTTTTCTTCTATTTTTATTAAAGACAAACACATTAGAAATGTAGTCGCTTTAGGATATCCCTTTTAAAATAATGAGATGAGCCTCGCCAAATAAAAAATGCAAATTGAGGGGCCCTCAATAATTAATCATAATAAATACTTAGAATTTGGGATGGACCGTTTAGTGAATTTCACTGCCTTCCCCAAAGATATAACGCGTTAGACTCTTTAGGTGCGACCCAATTAAAATTACATTCTTAAATTCGGGTGCACATTGATGTGACCCAAATTCAAATCTCAACGGAGTCGAAATGTGTTAACAACTACGGGTGCATTGATTGTGACGTGGTTCGAGATGCATTTTCACGACGTTGCAATTCTATACAAAATAAATGATAATAATAAAAGCGGTTTTAAATTTAATAAAAGCACATAAGTCAGAACATATATTTAAATCAGATATTTAGCCATTATAACAATTTAAGCGACCGTGCTAGAACCACGGGATTCGAGGGTGCCTAACACCTTCCCTCGGGTCAACAGAATTCCTTACTTAGAATTTCTGGTTCGCAGACTTCATTTGGAAAAGTCGAAAACTTCCTCGATTTGGGATTCAAGATAAACCGGTGACTTGGGACACCAAAAGACAAACCTTTCCCAAGTGGCGACTCTGAATTAAATAAATAATCTCATTTCGAATATTGTCACTTAAATTGGAAAAACTTCCCTCGCGCATTTAACCCTTCGGGGCGGGCGCGCAAAAAGGAGGTGTGACAGCTCTGGCGACTCCGCTGGGGATTTTGTAACCCAGAACCACTGGTTCAGGGTTCAAGAATTTGAGCTTAGAATAATTATTATATTTGGCTTTATTATCTGATCTTTATTACATGTTTTGGCATAACGTGCTAAATGTTGTCTTTTACTACTTTGATATTATCTGAATTGTATATAAACTGTGCCAAAACCCTTCTCTTCTTATCTCCGAGGAGAAGCTCGCTGGTCGAGACTCCCTATTCTGTTAGTATCAATCCCTGAAATAAGAAAGAGGACGGATAAGTTACGAAGTCGGATGGCCTTTTGGTTCCCGGTAAGTTGCCCCCTCCTCGACTCGAGTCGTCCGCTCGGGTACACAGTCTAGAACATATACCCAGGTTATAAACCTAGTATAACGAAACCTCATGTCGGATCCCTAGTAGGAACGCTTATCTGCATCATGTTGCATTTGACATAGGGGACTCAACACAGGGGTTGGGTCCGTCTAGGACAGGCAACCTGAAATGAAAAGACCATCCTGCTGCATCCCGTTTGTTTTGCGCATCTATTTGCTTCGGATCTGCATGCTGACCGGTTTCCAAAAATTTTCAAAAAAAAAAAAGAATAACAGGGTAGGGAGATAATTACTTTTTTTTTTTGGAAAAATAAAACCAATGTCCAAGTAATGTCAAAACCTCGCCGGAATTTTCTTAAAAAAAAAGAAAAATGCAAACAAAGTTTGTCTTTTAGTTTGATTTATTCCTTTTAATCACTTTCAAAATCCAAAATATATATAAATAAATAAAAAAGGGAAAAATTCAAAAAACAATTATTGTTTCATTTGTAGTATCTCTTTAAAAGATTTTCGAAATTTCAAAAAAAAAAGAAAAAAAAAGAAGAAGTTTAAAATGTATAAATATTTCCTTAGTCTCTTTTCAAAAAAAAATATAAAATAAAATAAAAATATATATAAAATTCCACAAAAATAGTTATTCCTCTTTTCTTCAAAAGATTTTATTTGTTTCCCCTATTTCTGATCCGACCGAACTACGCCGGTTTGATTCTCACCGGATGTGAGATACGTAGGCAACCCCCATCGGGTTCAACCCCACCTTTTGCTAAGATAGCCGAAACCAATAAAACAAAAAAAATGACAAAATGTCGCCACTTTTATAAAGAGTCGGGTGAGGCCATTTTTTGTAAAAACAGCCGAATGTTCCCAAGCGGGACGCCGGAAGGCTGACATTGCATAAACGGCCATCTTCGTTCATCATTTTTGATCGGTTGGTCCTTGCAGCCTTAAAGTCTTTATTCTCGAAGTGCTAAAAGGCCGCATTTGGAAATCGAGTTCGTCGTTTTGAAAAATAATAATAACAAAAAAAAATAATAAAAAAATTAATAAAAAAAAATCTTGAAAAAATCTAGATAGTTTTATTTTAAGTCAAATAAAAGTCTTTTCATTAGCATAATCACCATAATAAATGTGCAGGATGAGCACGATACAAAACGAACCCTTTTCAATAATGACCAAGATCCCTTTTGAGTTGCGATTATGGTGGAACGACTTAGGCAAGGAGGGGCAAGACAAAGTAAGGAATTATCTGAAAGATCTCCCGGATTTACTAGACATTCAGCCTCGGGGTGATATTATCAGATCATTGGTCACTTACTGGGATTCAGCGCACAATGTATTTCATTTCTCAGACTTTGAGCTCACCCCGACGTTGGAAGAAATAGCGGGATACATTGGAGGTGATAAAGCTCCGTTAAGGTTCAAATACTTGATTGCACCTAGGGCCGTCACGGTACACCGGTTTCTGGATTTCCTAAAAATACCCCGAACATTTCACCATCCAGATCTTGCCAAAGGTTTCTGCAGTCTCCACCTCATGTATGCTAGATACGACCACGAGAGCGGGTTCAATAAGCCAGATTTCAAACTATGTAGTAGAGGAAACCGACACAGGCTGGTAGCTTTTATGACAACCTTTTTGGGTCTTATAGTGTTCCCAAGGAAAGACGGAAACATCGATCTAAAAGTAACTGCGGTCGTCAGTACTTTGCTCACCCAAGATACAAGTACTCTGGCGCCTATGATTATGGCTGACATTTTCCGGGCTCTCACTGCTTGCCGAGCCAAAGCCGACTTTTTCGAAGGATGCAACCTTCTGTTGCAAATGTGGATGACCGATCATTTATGCCACTGCTCCCCGCTCTTGGGTTACGGTTCGCCCGAAAAAACTTGTATTGGAGAATTCTACACAAAAATCAAAGGGTTCAGTCTACCCGAGGGAGTCACATCATGGATTTCATTTCTCCGAACTCTCACTGCCAACCAAATCCAGTGGACGCTCGGATGGTTACCCGTTGAGGAAATCTTATACATGCCGGCAACCAGGCCCCACTTTCTGTTAATGGGACTTAAAAGCATCCAACCCTATGCACCGTATCGGGTTTTGAGGCAACTTGGGAGGTATCAAGTAGTACCAAAAGATGAAGATCTGAGTACTCAAGTGATTGAAATCAGCCCAGACGGTCATTTCCCCTAAGAGGAAGTTCGCCAAATCTGGAGCGAGTGCCAACATCTGACAGCAAGCATTTGTGTGATGGATACAACAAAAGGGGAAGTTGCCCCAGGGTATCACGCTTGGTTCAGAGGTGACCTGTCCTGCGAGAGACCAGCTAAGAGACCTCATCTCAAAGAATTCGTTGAGTCGTCCCAAGGGCAATGGAACTGGTTAGCAAAAGAAAAGGGGTATCGGGCAGAGATCGGTGATTTAAAGCTACAAATTGACAGTCTGAAATTCAATAACAGCATACAAATCGCTGCGGATCGAAGCGAAAAGAATAGATTGATCCAAGAGAATGAAGAACTTAGGGCCCAAATCCAGGAATTGAGATTGGCTCTTGATGAACAGCCCAGAAGTCGATCTGACAAGCAGTTGATAAAAGGTTTGAAAAGAGAAGTCAGGGAATGGCGAGATGGTTTAGAAGAGTCTGAAAATGTCATAGCAGAGCTCAAAGCACAGTGGGGTACAAGGACAGATAAGCATCGCCGATACTTGAACCAACTGAAACGTGACCACGAGAAAACTGTTGCTAAAATGAAGAGAGAGATGGCTACACTTGAGGTTAAAGCAGCTAAACGGGCCGAGGATTTCCAATTTGAGATCAGATACTGTTACGACCTATTGGCCCAAATGAAGTTAGAAGTGCGGCAACTGAAGAATCAGCATATATAGGATTCTCAGGTATTGAAGATGTGCAGCGATCAGATAAAACACATGCTCATAGAGAAGAAGCAAACCAGAGATAAGATCAGGACCATTGCCCACGCCATCATCAGACGGTGTCTGCGGTGTGAGAACATGACCAGCATTATCGTTCTCTCGGCAGTGATGGGTTATGTCAAGAAGACCATGCATGAGCTGGAACAAATTGAAAGGGATCTTACACCTAGGACCGCGGCAAGGCCGAACGATGCCTCGCGGGCACCAATTTTCAAAACCTTAATGTATTCATAAGTCGAGTTTGTATCTTAGTATCAGGGTGCATTGGTCTGTTTGAGTCTAGGTTTATTTTTCAAGTGGTGTTTTCTTTTCAAGAATGTTTGTTTGTAACAGATCATTTCAGTAATAAAATGTGTGTTTCTTTTACGCTCATCTGTTTTGAACTACGTAATGATCTGATTCACGTGGCATCGTGATACGTAGGCAATCCTCATCGGATCCGGTCGCGGTTTAACCAAAGAGAAAAATTGAAAAAAAAAGAGGAAAATAATAAAAAAAAAGGGAGGCCTAAAAAGAATGCCGGAATGACGCATGCTTTCGTCGCAAACATGTAGGAATCCACTTAACTGTATAGGTGCATCATGCCCCAACGTGATATTGCCTATCTATTATTTGTGTCGAATTAACTGTTCGTTTGTCGTTGAGTTCCTCCAGGTTTTTGAAAAGGCGGTTGGTTTGGTGAAAGTCTGGCCTCGCACTCATACTTCACGAGATCGAAAGGGAGTGTTCAATTACCTGTTATTAAGTCAGGAGGCGGTGCTCACACTTATTTCACAAGGTCAAAAGGAAGCATAGAAATGTCTGCAGAAATTCCTTTACCAACAGTTCCTATTTCCGAGGAGAGTTCGATCTCGACCGTCCTCACGCCCGAGTCCGCAACTGCGGAGGAAAATAGAATCATGCGGCTCCGCATGTTGGAAATGCTGGATGACTGGAATAACGAAAAAGAGCCGCCAAGTGTCGTCCCTGGATTCCCTGAGTTATTCTCCAGAACAAGCGGGACTTCTAATATCCCCATAAGCTATCCCGCTACCCCATTCGGATACCCAGCCATTTCGGCCTTCTCTGCTGGATCGCCCTCTGATTCTCATCGTCGGATATCAATAACAGATGCAAACACAAACATCTTTACTGCACCACCCTGCCCGATCGCGGCACAACCTGCTACGTACAAGCCAAATTTTGACTCATCTTCGTGTACATTCCAAGCACCGTCTTTCTCAATGGAACCAACTTGGTTCGTCACGAGCACTCACCCTCCACAACCTCAGGGTGAGTTTGCACCTATGCAGGATCAGAACCCCAAAATGGTTGAACAAGAAGAGATGGCCAAAAGAATGAGAAGCCTTGAGCAGAGTTTGAAGAACATGCAAAGTTTGAGCGGACAGAAGAGCGTCTCCTACACTGATCTATGCATGTTCCCTCACGTGCACCTACCAGTGGGTTTCAAGACCCCAAAGTTTGAGAAGTACGACGGGCACGGTGACCCCATTGCTCATCTCAAGAAATATTGCAACCAACTGCGGGGAGCCGGCGGAAAAGAGGAATTGCTAATGGCATATTTTGGGGAAAGTCTTGTAGGAATAGCCTTGGAATGGTACATGGACCAGGACATATCCCGGTGGCATATATGGGATGATCTCGCTAGAGATTTTGTGAGACAATTCCAGTATAACATCGACATTGCACCAGAGCGAAATTCTCTATCTAACTTGAAGAAGAAACCTTCAGAAAGCTTCAGAGAATATGCTATTAAGTGGCGCGAACAGGCGTCAAGGGTGAAGCCTCCCATGGACGAAATAGAAATGGTCACCACTTTTCTCTAGGCTCAGGAGTCCGACTATTTCCAAAACATGATGTCAGCCATGGGAAAGCCTTTCGCAAAAGCGATTAAGATTGGAGAGATGGTGGAGAACGGTCTGAAAACGGGTAGGATTTTGAGTCAAGCAGCCATAAGGGCAACCTCCCAAGCCATCCAAAGCGAGTCCGGAGGAATGGCAAGAGGAAAGAAAAAGGAGGAAACGGCCATGGCAGCATCAGAAGCAAGGGAATATCGTAATCCCAGGCCCCGTTTTCCAGAAAGGACTCCACAACACTACTACCCCCACCAAAACATGGAATATGCTCCTCAACCCTACATGGTCATGAACACCCAGCCTTATGTCCATCCGCCACAACAAGCCAACCGAGGCCAAGCTCCACCTCCCAGAAATCAGCCTCCATACTGCAACCACTATAACCCACATCCTCCTCAAAATAACTTCCGCCCTCAAGAACCACCTAGAAGGCGGACTTTCATGCCTATCGGTGAGCCATACTCTACTTTGTTCCCGAAGCTAGTCCAGTTGGGTTTCCTGCAGCCGGTCCCTTAGACAAGGCACAATCCGGCATCACCTTCTTACAAAGCCGGTGTTAGATGCGCCTATCATTCAGGAGCGGAAAGGCATGATACAAATGACTGCTGGGTTTTGAGAAGGGTAGTCGAGAATTTAATAGAGCAAGGGAAAATAGTGCTAAGGGACGAGGAGGTCCCAAATGTGACTAACAATCCATTACCTGCTCACAATAATGGGCCGCTGATCGGAATGATTTGCGAAGACAAAGAATTTGACCCTGCTTGGAAAGCTATAATCGCCATTGTCGACGCAGGGAAAAAAGCCTGAAACAGCCCAGAAACCAGAAAAAGGGGAAAAGGCCAGTACTGTAAAGTGCGAGCCCAAAAAGAAGGTGGAGAAGAAGGCGGTGCTTGTGAAGAATGGAGTTCTTTACATCCCACGAGGTCGAGCAGAGAAGCTGCAGAGCTTCGAGGTCAAAAGGGCAAAACCTATGTACCTACCAAAGGGGGCCTATGTGGTCCGGGGGACGATTCAACCAGATCGGCTGAATGAGCCAGTGGTTATCGGACGCGTGCCACAAAAGCCGATGACAAACCCGTCCACAGTACCGTGGAACTATCAGAGGATGTTGGTAACGTACAAAGGTAAAGAAATCACGGGAGAACTTCCGGAAAATACTTTCATTGGAAGGTATTCGAACACCCAAGAGCTAAACAACGCCACACGGAGACGCTTCCCACCAAAGAAGCCTGTAAGCATTGAAGAAGCGGAAGTTTTCTTCCAACAGATGAAAATGCCGGACTACGAAGTGGTAGATCAACTGCGCAAGTGCCCCGAGCAAGTGTCCATGCTATCATTGCTGATGAGGTCGGCCGAGCATCAAAAGATCTTACTCAAGACCCTGAACAAAGCATACGTGCCAGTTGAAACCTCAGTCGAACAACTGGAACGAATGACAGAAAGGTTCTTCGCCGTTAACCAGGTCTCTTTCAGCTAGAACGATTTACCCCTAGAGGGAGCGGCACACAATAAAGCCTTGCATCTAACAGTTAAATGCGAAGACTACTACGTCAAGCGGGTAATGTTGGATGGGGGTTCAGGTGTTGACATTTGTCCGCTCTCCACGCTACAGAGAATGGAAATTGGGACCGGAAGAATCTGCCCCAATAATGTCTGCGTAAGGGCTTTTGACGGCATCAAGAGAGACACCCTTGGGGAAATAGATTTGGTGTTGACCATAGGTCCAGTGGAGTTTGAAGTAACTTTCCAAGTGCTTGACATGGATACGTCCTACAATTTCCTCCTCGGCAGACCTTGGATTCATGCGGCAGGAGCTGTGCCTTCCACTCTTCACCAGATGGTGAAGTTTCAGTACGAAGACCGAGAGATTGTGGTCCATGGAGAAGATGAGCATGCTATTTATCGGGACCCATCCATCCCATATCTTGAACCAAGAGAAGGGAGCGAACACACGGTCTATCAAGCTTTCGAGATTGTGTTAGCAGAGCAGCATGAAGAGGGAAGACCTTGCCCCCAACCTTTCTTGTCTAACACCTCGGTTATGGTGGCTAAAGAGATGATCCGGCATGGATTCAGGCCAGGGAAAGGGCTCGGACGAACATTGCAAGGAATAACGGAACCCATCACCTTGCCTTCCGCTAAGAAACTTTTTGGGATAGGTTTTCAACCCACTCCAGAAGACGAAGAATGGGCAAAGAAGAGGAAGAATGGGGGTTGGAAACTGCCTCGGCCACTGCCGGATTTATATGAAACCTTCGTCGGACCAAGATACACTGAAGAAGAAGACGATGAGGTTTTCACGGTTGAGGAAATCGAGGAGATATGTGGGGCAATGAGAGAAATGCTCTATGAGGCTCACATGGTTCAACCAGGAGAAGGTACCAGCACCGCCGAGATGATATATATGGGGCCAAATGCCAAACTTCGAAACTGGGAGGCCACGCCATTCCCGACTAGGCAGAAGTCCGGGTAGACCTGTCCTGCCACCTTTCCTACATCACGAGTCATCCCCAGGATATAACTTGGATATTTTCTTCCCTTCAATTGTTGTTTTGAATTCCTGAGTTGTAAACATTGTTGTCTTCCAAATTCCAAGAAAAATAAAAAAAATCATCATTGTTTTCTCATTTTTTTCCTTTGTTCTGATTTTTGTTATTTTTTCCTTTATCTTTTCTTTCAGTTATAATAATGCGGCTTTAAATATGACATGCTTGCGGACTTCACGCCCAAATCACAACGAGCTATTTAATTGTGAAATAATGAACCCAGAACCAGAATATGATGAAGAAGAGGCTTTTAGGGAAATAAACCGAGAGTTGGAACATTTTGAGAATAAACCAAAGCCAAATCTGAATGACACCGAACCGGTTAATTTAGGAACTCCTGAAGAAATCCGGGAGACCAAAATAAGCATTCACACGGACGAGAAAACGCGTGACGCGATAATTCAACTTCTTTTTGAATTTAAAGATGTGTTTGCTTGGTCGTACGATGACATGCCGGGACTAGGTGTTGATCTAGTGGTTCATAAACTGCCAATTCACCCTGATTATCCTCCAGTTCAACAAAAGCAACGAAAGTTCAAAACTGAGGTCAGTGACAAGATTAAAGAGGAGATCACCAAGCAGCTGAAAACGGGAGTGATTCGGGTAGTCCAGTATACAACATGGTTGCAAATGTGGTTCCAGTGCCGAAAAAAGATGGGAAGACTCGGGTATGCATGGACTATCGAGACCTGAATAGAACGAGTCCCAAAGATAATTTCCCATTGCCCAACATCCACATCCTTGTTGATAATTGCGCCAAACATGAGATCCAGTCTTTCGTAGATTGTTACTCTGGGTATCATCAGGTATTGATGGATGAAGAAGACGCCGAGAAGACTGCCTTCACCACGCCTTGGGGCACTTACTATTATCGGGTTATGCCATTTGGTCTGAAGAATGCTGGGGCAACTTACATGAGAGCCATGACTGCCATTTTTCATGACATGATGCATCAAGAAATAGAAGTGTACGTGGACGATGTGATAATCAAATCCAGGACACGGGGTAATCACATCCAAGACTTGAGGAAGTTCTTCGAGAGACTGAGGAAGTACGACTTGAAGCTGAACCCAGCCAAATGTGCTTTCGGAGTCCCATCGGGCCAGCTTTTGGGCTTCATAGTGAGCAGGAGAGGTATCGAATTAGATCCAACAAAGATAAAATCTATCAGGGATCTACCTCCCCCAAGAACGAAGAAAGACGTGATGAGTTTGTTAGGCAGGTTGAACTATATCAGTCGATTCATTGCCCAGCTAACTAGCACGTGTGAGCCCATATTTAAGCTATTGAGGAAAGATGCGGCGATCAAATGGACGGCTGAGTGTCAAGAAGCTTTTGACAAAATTAAAGAATATCTTTCAAATCCCCCAGTTTTGGTCCCACCAGAGCCAGAAAGACCACTGTTCTTGTATCTGACAGTCTTGGAAAATTCTTTCGGTTGCGTCCTCGGGCAACATGACATAACCAGAAAGAAAGAACAAGCAATCTACTACTTGAGCAAGAAATTTACCGGCTACGAGGTCAAGTACACTCTGCTGGAAAGAACATGTTGCGCTCTGACGTGGGTTGCTCAAAAGCTGAGACATTATCTCCAAGCTCACACTACTTTCCTCATAAGCAGGCTGGATCCTTTGAAGTATATATTTCAGAAACCAATGCCTACTGGAAGACTGGCCAAGTGGCAAATCTTGCTTACCGAATTCGACATAGTCTATGTCACTCGCACGGCAATGAAAGCCCAGGCGCTAGCAGATCATTTGGCCGAAAATCCAGTCGATAAGGAATACCAGCCTTTGAGTACCTATTTTCCAGATTAAGAAATAAACACCGTAGAAGTGGTCTCGGAAAACGCCAATGTTTGGAAGATGTTCTTTGATGGAGCCGTAAACGCCAAAGGTGTAGGGATTGGGGCAATTTTAATCTCGCCCTCTGGTCAGCATTATCCAGCCACAGCTAGACTGCGTTTCTTTTGCACAAACAATACAGCTGAGTATGAAGCCTGCATCATGGGCATACATATGGCGATCAATCAGGATGTCGAAGACTTACTGATTATGGGAGATTCCGACCTGATTATCGGGCAAGCCCAAGGTGAATGGGAAACTCGGGATGTCAATCTTATTCCTTACCGACAGCATGTGGAAGACCTCGGCAAGCATTTTAAATCAATAGAGTTCAGGTATATCCCGCGATGTCACAATGAACTAGCAGATGCACTTGCTACCTTGGCTTCGATACTACCCTACCCAGGCAACGCCCATGTCGATCCCTTGGAAATCCAAATCAGGGAAAGACACGGTTACTGTAATGTAATCGAGGCAGGATCATGCATACAACCATGGTACCATGATATCAAGAGGTTCTTGAAGACACAAGAATACCCCGAGCATGCTACTGGAGATCAAAAGAGAACCATTAGGCGGCATGCAAGTGGTTTCTTTTTGAGCGGTGAGTTGTTGTATAAGAGGACCCCGGACCTCAATCTACTAAGATGTGTTGACGCCGAGGAGGCAAGAAGGATCATGCACGAAGTACACGCAGGAGTGTACGGACCTCACATGAACGGGTATGTCTTGGCAAAGAAAATCCTTCGAGCAGGTTATTACTGGATGACCATGGAAAAGGACTGCTTTAGCTTCGTTCGGAAGTGTCATCAGTGTCAGGTGCACGGTGACTTGATTCATGCACCTCCCACAGAATTGCATCCCATGTCTACACCTTGGCCATTTGTTGCCTGGGGAATGGACGTCATTGGTTCGATCGAGCCGAAGGCCTCAAATGGACATAGATTTATACTGGTTGCCATCGACTACTTCACAAAATGGGTAGAGGCTGTCACTCTCAAGTCGGTCACTAAAAAAGCGGTAGTGGATTTTGTACATTCAAATCTTATCTGTCGTTTCGGTATTCCTGCAACTATCATCACAGATAACGCAGCGAACCTGAATAGTCACTTGATGGGAGATGTATGCGAGCAGTTCAAAATAACGCATAGGAATTCCACTCCATACCGGCCCAAGGCCAATGGCGCTGTAGAAGCAGCAAACAAAAACATCAAGAAGATTTTGAGGAAGACGATCCAGAATTCCCGACAGTGGCATGAGCAGTTACTATTTGCATTGTTGGGATATCGCACTACGGTACGCACGTTAGTAGGGGAAACCCCTTATCTTTTGGTTTATGGGACTGAGGCTGTGATACCAGCAGAGGTAGAAATTCCCTCACTTCGAACCATTGTCGAAGCAGAAATCGAAGACAACGAGTGGGTTAAGACTCGATTGGAGTAGCTGACTTTGATTGACGAGAAACGAATGGTTGCGGTATGTCACGGGCAGTTGTACCAACGAAGAATGTCTCGTGCTTACAACAAGAAAGTCCGACCCAGGAATTTCGAAGTGGGTCAACTGGTACTGAGGCGCATTCTGCCACATCACCAGGAAGCGAAAGGCAAATTCGCTCCAAACTGGAAAGGCCCATACATCATCAGGAAGATATTGCTGAGAGGAGCATTGTACCTAGGTGATATTGAAGGAAATTATCCCGAAACAGCAGTGAATGCGGATGCAGTCAAAAGATACTATGTCTGAGTGACACTCCAGCAATCCTGACATATTTGAAATGATGGAGGTTTTATTCCCACTACCCCAAACAATATCAACTCTCTCTACAAGCCTTTGAGCTGGTTATAGTTCTTTGGTTACCAATCAAGAAAAAAAAAAAGAAAATAAACAAAACAAAACATTGATCGAGGCCTGAACTACGTCTGACTTGATTCCGAAAGGATACGTAGGCAGCCTCTCTCTGAGGTTCAATCACACCAACAATAGAATCCCATTTACCCTGAAATTGAAACCGGGGCACGTCAAGCGACTTAGAAGTCGTAGTATCATCTGCTTTTCTTTGCCAAGCACAAGCCTTTCGGATCAATTACCAAAGGTAGCAGGAAGCCAAGAAGCGTCACGAATGGAGGCCGTTACACTCTAAATTGAGAGAAATAAAATAAGAGAGTCTTATCGGTGAAAACCTTCGGGCACCGCGAGGCGACGGGAGTAGAGAAACCAAAATGAGAGAGCTTGTGTAGTAAAAAACTCGCAAAGAGTGCTATCGAGCGACAGCAAGGAGGGAAATGAGAGAGGTCAGCTAGCGAAAACCCGCAAAGGGCGTTGTTGGCCGAAAGAACGACTCCACCCAAGGAGGTCTCGGCAAAGTTCCACCGGTTTGAAAACACAGATCCATTTTGGTTCGGGAAGAAATGCAAGTTCATTGAAGGTCAGACGTCCAGTCCAAAGAGCATGTCATGTCCATTTAAAGTCAGCATTGTCTTCCTCAGATAAGTCTTTCTTGTCCCGAAAAGGACACTTCTTTTCAGAAGTTCGCTTTCTCCTTTATTTATTTTTCTTCGAATCCCTTTCATTTTTTAACCCTAAGTTCCAGATATACCGGAAAGCACAGGTGGCAGGGTTGGTTTCACGGAATTCCATTTCGCAAGGGAAATGCCCCGTTTCGTTGGTACGTTTGTCCAAACCTGATGAATCATGATGTTTGACTGCATTTAAAGTAAAGTCACCAAAAAAAAAAGAAGAAAGAGAGAAATTTCCCCAGCAAGCCCGCTTTGTACAAATCCCCACAGAGCTTCCCTTTGTAAAAATTCCCCAGCGAGCTTGCCCCAACAAATCCTGGCAAGTCTGCTTTGCAACAAATCCCCAGCAAGTCCCCCTTGTACAAATCCCCCTTGTACAAATCCCCATAGAGCTTCCCCTTGTACAAATCTCCACAGAGACTCCCCAATAAAATCCCCGTTGAAAAATCCCCAAGCAAAACCGGATGGAAAAACCAAAGCCTTACAAGGCAAATCATCACAGAATCTGGAAACGCATGCCTGAGCAGTCTAAAGGGTTTTGCCATTTGAATCCAATCAATGGCAGAGTTTCTCAACAGAAATAAGGACGCAGCAAAGCAACTGGAACAATCAAGGTCACCGAACCAGCCGCCATTTCCGGGCTAACGATTGTTCTTTGTTTGAAAAGTTGAAACAGGTATGATCCAAGACAACCGTGCAAGAAGCAGGTGTCACCCAAAGAAGAAAAGAAACACATGAGTGCAAGAAGCAGTTTGGCAATAAGGAATCCACTCGAAAGGGAAGTTTCCACAAAATTCTCTTTTACACTTTTACTAAAACAAGGAAAACTCAAAAAAAAACGGTTCAGTTAGTATCCCCAGAGCACTTTCCATTTAGTCAGCATCAGGGCTTCAACCATGAACTGAACTTTTTCCATTCCGCCAGCATTAGGGCTCCAACCCTGAACTGAGCATTGTCTGTTAGTCAGCATTAGGGCTCCAACCCTAAACTGATTTTTTTTTTCCTTTAGTCAGCATTAGGGCTCCAACCCTAAACTGAACTTTTCCGTTTAGTCAACATTAGGGCTCCAACCCTGAACTGAACTCTTTCCGTTTAGCCAGCATTAGGGTTTCAACTCTGAACTGAGCATTGTCTGTTAGTCAGCATTGGGGTTTCCAACCCTGAACTGAACTTTTCCATTCAGTCAGCATCAGGGCTCCAACCCTGAACTGAACTTTTCCATTCAGTCAGCATCAGGACTTCAACCCTGAACTGAACTCTTTCATTTCCGCCAGCATTAGGGCTCCAACCCTGAACTGAGCATTGTCTGTCAGTCAGTATTGGGGTTCCAACCCTGAACTGAACTTTTCCATTCAGTCAGCATCAGGGCTCCAACCCTGAACTAAACTTTTCCATTCAGTCAGCATCAGGGCTTCAACCCTGAACTGAACTTTTTCCATTCCGCCAGCATTAGGGTTCCAACCCTGAACTGAGCATTGTCTGTTAGTCAGCATTAGGGCTCTAACCCCAAACTGAACTTTTTTTCCTTTAGTCAGCATTAGGGCTCCAACCCTAAACTGAACCTTTTCCCTTTTAGTCAGCATTAGGGCTCCAACCCTAAACTGAACTTTCCCCAGTTAGTCAGCATTAGGGCTCCAACCCTAAACTGAACTTTTCCGTTTAGTCAGCATTAGGGCTCTAACCCCGAACTGAACTTTTTCATTTCCGCCAGCATTAGGGTTCCAACCCTGAACTGAGCATTGTTCTGTTAGTCAGCATTAGGGCCCCAACCCTAAACTGAACTTTCCCCAGTTAGTCAGCATTAGGGCTCCAACCCTAAACTAAACTTTTCCCTTTAGTCAGCATTAGGGCTCCGACCCTAAACTGAACTTTTTCCATTTAGTCAGCATTAGGGCTCCAACCCTAAACTGAACTTTTCCATTTAGTCAGCATTAGGGCTCCAACCCTGAACTGAACTCTTTCCATTTAGCCAGCATTAGGGTTTCAACCCTGAACTGAGCATTGTCTGTTAGTTAGCATTAGGGCTTCAACCCTAAACTGAACTTTTTCCCTTTAGTCAGCATTGGGGTTCCAACCCTGAACTGAACTTTTCCATTTAGTCAGCATCAGGGCTCCAACCCTAAACTGAACTTTTTCCATTTAGCCAGCATTAGGGCTCCAACCCTGAACTGAGCATTGTCTGTTAGTCAGCATTGGGATTCCAGCCCTGAACTGAAATTTTCCAGTTAGTCAGCATCAGGGCTTCGACCCTGAACTGAACTCTTTCCGTTTAGTCAGCATTGGGGTTCCAGCCCTGAATTTTTTTCCATTTAGTCAGCATCAGGGCTCCAACCTGAACTCTTTCCATTTAGCCAGCATTAGGGCTCCGACCCTGAACTGAGCGCTTTTCCGTTTAGCCAGCATTAGGGCTCCAACCCTAAACTGAGCATTCTTACCTTGTGGCAATATTAGTGATCCAATACCGGAGTTGGCATTTTGTAGACTGAAATTTTCCAATTTCTTCATCAATTCTATAAACTTCCTGGCAATTAACTCACGAAATTTTCCTAGTGAAACTGGGGCAGAAAATTTCGTTCGTTTGTTTTTTCCCGCAGGTCTAACCTCGAGGCGCATGGATCGAGACGACCCGCGAGATGAGTCTCAACCTAGAATAAAGAAAAGAAAAAAAAAGAAGATGTCCCGAGATACTGGAGAAAACGAAAGGCGGATCGCTCCAAGATTTGATCAAGGTCCCGAGCTCTGCCAATCCCGTCTCACTTAGTATCCCAGAAATAAACAGGCACCTACAACTTGCAAGCATCAAGATTTGGATCGAAGTCTACAAGCAGAATCAGCTAAGACCCAAGATCAAGTTGCAAAAGAATCATAGATAGGAATCTTGTAACTAGCGGTTGACACGCATACGTAGTTAGTTCAGTTTCAATTTTCCTTTGGTTGTAATAAGGGAGTCGGTAAGCAGCAATGGCAACAGCAGTAACGGCAAGCATTGCAATCCCATGGTAGTCCCAGCTACCAAAGCTTCCTGAACTACATTGGCCTGATTCCTGTTTAGCCCAGGATATGTAGGAAATCTTTGAAGCGAAGATTCGATCAAATATTTCAAAAATGTGCTTCACACGGAGTATTCCGATAGGCAAAAATCGCTCATATCCGCTCACTTTATCTTTGCACGAAAACTCTTCGTGTTTCCGAATAAAGAGGGGCAGCTGTGAGCACGTGATTTTTGTTTACGCGACAATCACTCCAAAAGAAATAAAAATAATTGCAAATGGTCTTGATGTACAAGTTTTGGATTTCACGTGGCATTTTTTTTTAGTTATTTGTGATTTTGTTCATTTTTATTTTTATCAAACAAAATACAAAAATGTGTCGTGTATAGTTGGACTATAATCCGGTTATTAAAAGGAAAATCACAAAAAAAAATGCATCTTTCATTCTATTTTGTCATTAAGTGATGTTAGTGTAATAAAATGTTAAATGTGTGATAATTGTTGTTTAATGTTTTTATATAGTATTATTTGGCAATTTAATTTAAGAGATTAAAAAGAAAAAAAAGAAAAGAAGAAGGATTTTCGGATTGGGCCAGTCCAAATTAAAACAAACAGGCCCAAACCAAAACAACCCAGCCCAAAACATGTGTCTTGCCCGGTCCAGACCAGTTGATCTCAGGGGCGTCCAAACGACGTAGTTTCGATCTTGTTTGATTTGGGCCGTTGATCTCAGAATGATCAACGGCCAATATCACATACACATACCAGTTGTTTGAACCCGACCCATTCCACCCGGACCAACCCGACCCCAATACTAAACCAAACGACACCGTTTGGATTAACCTTTAGATCCAGGCCGTTGATCTTGAGTGATCTAACGGCCAAGACCCAACCATCCACCCCGTATAAAAGCATCCATTCCATACCCTGCCCCCCTATCCAAGACCCCCTGCCCTTAGGTCATCTCCTTCACAGACCCAAACCCTCGGAACCCTAGAGCCGCCCCCTTTCCCCTCACCAAAAAAACCCGGCGGCACGGACGCCGGTGACCACCACCTTAACACCCTAGATGCACCTCACAACCCTGAATCCAAATCCACTAACCGCTTGGTTCGAATCAGTCCCTAGGTTCTCGAATCTTCATTTGAAGATTCGAGCAGGACTTCAATCTACACCGATCTAACCCAGATTCACACTAGATACTCCCCTGACCTCCCTCGTGACCAAACCATGCTTGGTTTGGTCCGAATCCACCCACAAATCCAAAAAAAACCAAATCTGGAAAAATCGAACCCTAGAACATAAAGATTTTGTGGGGTCTGTTTGAATTTAAACAAAGTTTGGGGTCTAGTAAACCCTAATCGAAGTGTTCTCGGTCGAGAACACCTCGGTTAGGATTTGTTTGACTTCAAACGGGCAAATCAAGCTGGGCCTAGGGTCAGCTATGTTTAAAGCTTTTCAGGTTTGCTCCTTTGTCCCT
This sequence comes from Nicotiana tabacum, assembly GCF_000715075.1. NCBI lineage: Eukaryota > Viridiplantae > Streptophyta > Magnoliopsida > Solanales > Solanaceae > Nicotiana > Nicotiana tabacum. The sequence continues at coordinate 37,742,683 of NC_134082.1, forward strand.
TTTGTTGTCCATTTTTAGTTTAATTTGTTGGCTTGTTTAGTTTGTTTGTCCAGTTCTGGGATTTCTGTTATCAGTTTGTCTCCCCATCTCTACAAGACCTTTTATTTGATTGTTTGTTTATTCTGTTATGTTAAGTTCATGTGGTAGTATGCTTATTTTAATTCAGTTGGTATCGTCAAACCAATAATACCCGTTCGTTTTCCTGTATCGTTGCAAATTGTCAAGAACAGTGTTATACTTTGCTTTGTGTTGTTTTGTTTGGTCGACTGCTTATCCTGTGTTACAATTAGTATAGTCGAGTCGATATACGTCGCCAATTAATTTGGCCTTGATTGGTAATGATCTGATTCATATTGTGGGTTTTTGTGGGAAGTTCTGCCTGAACCCAACTGGGAACTAAGTACAGCTGTTTGTGTTTGTTCAATTTGAATCAGAAACATTTATAGTTTAGTTTGTGGGTTTCAGTTCAGCTTGAGTTCCGAATTGATAGCATGTGCACTATAGTGTTTTAATAATTAGAGCAAATGGGACAGCATGGGCTGTCAGGCCATCTTCAGGCTGCCCATACCTTGGTTTTAATTTAAATAAGATGATAAAGGGCTGTCAGGGAATCTCATGGGAAGGGTTCTACTTTTAAAAGATGAGTGGAAAAATAGCAGAAAAGAGGGGGGTTCTGATGTGTTTAACAGGCTGTAAATGGCATAATGCTAGGCTATAAATAGAGAGACATACACAGGGAGATACCAAAAAAACAGGCATATACAGATACACATTGAGGGGGAATATAGGGAGGGACTGATTTTTGAAGAGACAGAGATAGAGAGGAGATACAGATAGAGAGATACACACATACACACACAGACACAGATACACACACACATATAAAGAGGTGTTGAAATTAGTCAGAAACGATTTTGAATAAGAAAGAGGGGTTTCAGAAATCAGAGAGGGAGATTAGAAAAGAAATTTTTGTTTGCCTGGAACTGAAAACACTGCTTCTTTCCTCATTCTTTTGTTTGAAGTTCAGCATCTAGTTTGTTATTGATTCTGTCAAGATTTAGGATTTTCCCTTGAGTATTTGAAAGAATCAACATTTGAGTACTGTATCATCGGGTTACTGTTTTGGTCTATTCTGCCTGGGATTGCCATTTTTGTTGTGTTGCTTTGTCGTTGCTGTTATCTGTTGCTGCTGTTGCTGATTCTCCCTATCTTCTTTTTCTTCTGTTGATATTCAACATTCAGGTACACATTTAAACCTCACATTGATGTAGAAGTCGAAATCATGAAATGAAGATGCAAAGGAATTTAATCAGTTATTGCTTTACTTACAGCTTTGTAAATATTGCCAAAATTGTGTAATTCTTTGATTTGTAGCCTAATAGAGAATATCTTAGTAAGTTTGTACTTAATGGAAACTATTTGGGTTTAAAAATTACAAAATGGTTCGCTTAGTAGTATACATGACATAGTTATATAATTTATGGAATGTGTAATTGCTTAGTATAATTGTTAATTCAAACTCTTTCTCCAGTCATGCTTTAAATATGTAGGGTGGATGGCTTTTAAATTTTGCCAAATACGATACAATTTTAAATTCTTGAATTTCAGCTTCATTAGGCAGTTCATAGGACGAGTCTCCGAATACCGTTGGTAGCATCCTCTAATAAGTAATACTATTAATCTTGTTAAAAGGGGCTAATCTAAATTTAACTTAAGGTCGTTTGGAGTAAGTATAGCATTCCATCAATCTTGTATGTTAATTTTCCTTTTTTTATCAAATTAAGAACATGTTCTACGAAGTATAGCATTCTTCATTCTTTGGTAAACAATTGATCAGATGATTTACAAGAATCCGGATTTGGCCAAAGCATATAATTGAATTAGCATGTATCTTTTTTCTTCTATTTTTATTAGAGACAAACACATTAGAAATGTAGTCGCTTTAGGATATCCTTTCTAAAATAATGAGATGAGCCTTGCCAAATAAAAAATGCAAATTGCGGGGCCCTCAATAATTAATCATAATAAATACTTAGAATTTGGGATGGACCGTTTAGTGAATTTCACTGCCTTCCCCAAAGATAATAATGCGTTAGACTCGTTAGGTGCGACCCAATTAAAATTACATTCTTAAATTCGAGTGCACATTGATGTGACCCAAATCCAAATCTCAACGGAGTCGAAATGTGTTAACAACTACGGGTGCATTGATTGTGACGTGGTTCGAGATGCATTTTCACGACGTTGCAATTCTATACGAAATAAATGATAATAATAAAAGCGGTTTTAAATTTAATAAAAGCACATAAGTCAGAACATGTATTTAAATCAGATATTTAGCCATTATAACAATTTAAGCGACCGTGCTAGAACCACGGGATTCGAGGCTGCCTAACACCTTCCCTCGGGTCAACAGAATTCCTTACTTAGAATTTCTGGTTCGCAGACTTCATTTGGAAAAGTCGAAAACTTCCTCGATTTGGGATTCAAGATAAACCGGTGGCTTGGGACACCAAAAGCCAAACATTTCCCAAGTGGCGACTCTGAATTAAATAAATAATCCCATTTCGAATATTGTCACTTAAATTGGAAAAACTCCCCTCGCGCATTTAACCCTTCGGGGCGGGCGCGCAAAAAGGAGGTGTGACAGTTCTGGCGACTCTGCTGGGGATTTTGTAACCCAGAACCACTGGTTCAGGGTTCAAGAATTCGAGCTTAGAATAATTGTTATATTTGGATTTATTATCTGATCTTTATTACATGTTTTGGCATAACGTGCTAAATGTTGTCTTTTACCGCTTTGATATTATCTGAATTGTATATAAACTGTGCCAAAACCCTTCTCTTCTTACCTCCGGGGAGAAGTTCGCTGGTCGAGGCTCCCTATTCTGTTAGTATCAATACCTGAAATAAGAAAGAGGACGGATAAGTTACGAAGCCGGATGGCCTTTTGGTTCCCGGTAAGTTTCCCCCTCCTCGACTCGAGTCGTCCGCTCGGGTACACAGTCTAGAACATATACCCAGGTTATAAACCTAGTATAACGAAACCTCATGTCGGATCCCTAGTAGGAACGCTTATCTGCATCATGTTGCATTTGACATAGGGGACTCAACACAGGGGTTGGGTCCGTCTAGGACAGGCAACCTGAAATGAAAAGACCGTCCTGCTGCATCCCGTTTGTTTTGCGCATCTATTTGCTTCGGATCTGCATGCTGACCGGTTTTCAAAAATTTTCAAAAAAAAAATAAAAAAAAAATAACAGGGAAGGGAGATAATTACTTTTTTTTTTGGAAAAATAAAACCAATATCCAAGTAATGTCAAAACCTCGCCGAAATTTTCTTAAAAAAAAAAAGAAAAAAGAAAAAAAGAAAAATGAAAACAAAGTTTGTCTTTTAGTTTGATTTATTCCTTTTAATCACTTTCAAAATCCAAAATATATATAAATAAAAAAAAAGGGAAAAATTCAAAAAAAAATTATTGTTTCATTTGTAGTATCTCTTTAAAAGATTTTCGAAATTTCAAAAAAAATGAAAAAAAAAAAGAAGAAGTTTAAAATGTATAAATATTTCCTTAGTCTCTTTTCAAAAAAAAAATATAAAATAAAATAAAAATATATATATAATTCCAGAAAAATAGTTATTCCTCTTTTCTTCAAAAGATTTTATTTGTTTCCCCTATTTCTGATCCGACCGAACTACGCCGGTTTGATTCTCACCGGATGTGAGATACGTAGGCAACCCCCATCGGGTTCAACCCCACCTTTTGCTAAGATATCCGAAACCAATAAAACAAAAAAATGACAAAATGTCGCCACTTTTATAAAGAGTCGGGTGAGGCCGTTTTTTGTAAAAACAGTCGAATGTTCCCAAGCGGGACGCCGGAAGGCTGACATTGCATAAACGGCTATCTTCGTTCATCATTTTTGATCGGTTGGTCCTCGCAGCCTTAAAGTCTTTATTCTCGAAGTGCTAAAAGGCCGCATTTGGAAATCGAGTTCGTCGTTTTGAAAAATAATAATAACAAAAAAAAAATTAATAAAAAAAAAATCTTGAAAAAATCTAGATAGTTTTATTTTAAGTCAAATAAAAGTCTTTTCATTAGCATAATCACCCTAATAAATGTGCAGGATGAGCACGATACAAAACGAACCCTTTTCAATAATGACCAAGATCCCTTTTGAGTTGCGATTATGGTGGAACGACTTAGGCAAGGAGGGGCAAGACAAAGTAAAGAAATATCTAAAAGATCTCCCGGATTTACTACGGGTGCATTGATTGTGACGTGGTTCGAGATGCATTTTCACGACGTTGCAATTCTATACAAAATAAATGATAATAATAAAAGCGGTTTTAAATTTAATAAAAGCACATAAGTCAGAACATGTATTTAAATCAGATATTTAGCCATTATAACAATTTAAGCGACCGTGCTAGAACCACGGGATTCGAGGGTGCCTAACACCTTCCCTCGGGTCAACAGAATTCCTTACTTAGAATTTCTGGTTCGCAGACTTCATTTGGAAAAGTCGAAAACTTCCTCGATTTGGGATTCAAGATAAACTGGTGACTTGGGACACCAAAAGCCAAACCTTTCCCAAGTGGCGACTCTGAATTAAATAAATAATCCCATTTCGAATATTGTCACTTAAATTGGAAAAACTCCCCTCGCGCATTTAACCTTTCGGGGCGGGCGCGCAAAAAGGAGGTGTGACAAGCTGTAATAAATATGACGGCCTTGTCGGCCAACTTTTATATTGATGTTTAGTCAGCATTCGTTGTTGTCTTGCAATGTGTCCCATGGCCAAAAGTATGGCATCATATGTTCAGAGTCCCTTAGTTGCAAGTTGGTACGCAAGGATAGGTGAGGCACCGGGTTCCCGTTGCGGCCCATCGGTTTGGGTCGTGACAAAAGTGGTATCAGAGCAGTTCTGTCCTAGGGAGTCTACAAGCCGTGTCTAGTAGAGTCTTGTTTATGGGTGTGTCGTGCACCACACTTATAAGCAGGAGGCTATAGGGCATTTAGGATTGTCACTCTTTCTTCTTACTCTAGATCGTGTGGTAGAGCTCACTTATAAGAATTCAAATTCTGAAAATCTATTTTATTAGTAATAAGACGATGCCTACATCCGGAAAAAAGGTTGGAAAGAAAGATAGTTGTGGAAGAGCTGAGTTAGAGGAACTGGATTTTTATATGATGCGTACGATAAATAAATATGAGGTCTTTAGCAGATCATGAGTGTACTGAAAGGTGTAAGCTTCCTGATAAGAACCCTTAAGACAGGAATGCCTATCCATCTTTTTGGTAAAGGACAATGAGAGATTAAAGAAGATAAGTACAAGTAGAAGCAAGTAAAAGGAGCAAGGTGAAAAAGGGTACAAGGTACCCAGTTAATGAAGGTTAACAACATTTATAATTGAGGCAGAGGAACATAAGCTTTTTGAGTTATATTCAATAGTAATAGAGGTATATACAATTGGCCGCACCCCTTCCAGATATGACCTATGGGGGTTAACAAAAGTAGTATAAGAAAATATGATGGATGAATTGATTGCATCAGTTGACATTTCCAAAGGATATTGCAAATGTGCTAATAGATCTCTTTATGAGACACCTAGATGGTGCACTCTAAAATAGTGCAGCCAGATATGTGTACTACAAAGACATGCACTATAAGCCTTGAAGGGATAAGTATTACCTTAGTGTGGCTCGTGTCCCTAGTAAAGCGAGAACGTTAAGCAACTTGAACAGCCACTGGATGGAGCATAGGAAATCTAAAAGCAAAAGAATGTCGTATTGAAGTTTTCACAAGAAAAAGGATAAGCAGAAATATTAGTAGAGTAATGGGAAGAGAGATAAGGAAGCATTATGAATAAGGTATGATACATGGATGAAAACAGTAGAGTGTTACAAAACCTATAGTCAAATGAAGGAAGAGACGAAAGGTGATGGGCCTTATGACAATAAAAGAGTATAGGCCATAAGGTTATATCTTCATTTCGAGAAATAAGTTCGTGACTCTAGCGTGATTACCAAGAGGAAAAGTTAGACCCCAGAGTAATAGAAATCAGTATGGGCTGGTGAATAAGATAAACTATATATGAATTAGGGATTGAGTGATTTGGTAATAGTTAGCATCATGAGAATTTCATATCGCATTCCGGTAATAATAGGACGGACAACAAAAGAAGGTTCATGAGAAATTCAGAGAATGGTTATTCAGGAAGACGCTTTCCTAAAGCAAGCAATGTTAGCAAAGTTAAGCCTAAGGGACTGTATGTACCAGTTACATTAAGTGTCACCCTCGCGAGTAAGGGGATTTGTCATCCTTGGTACAGAAGGGTTGCCGCAAGACGAGTAAGTATCATTGATGTTGAGAAACGACCCCAAAGATGAAGAGGCAGAAACATCTATAGGCAGGTCGTCATAGCTCCAACTTTTAGTACTCCCCTAAAGGGGGGAATATGGAATGATGTGGCATTAAGTCAGAATTAAGTGGTTCTAGTGACTATGGAATGGTAAAGGAAGAATGCGATAAATGAAAGAGGAATGAGATGGCACTTATCCAAATCTTACAGATACACTACGATTCAAGAATATTGTGCAAGCATGACGTCAAGGAGAGGAAGTAAAGGTTCCTGCCTGAACTATTATTAATAAATAAAGAGCCTGTGCGAGACGTAAGCTAAGACAAAGGAAATAACCCAAGAAAGATTACAATGAATATTGATATGAGAATGGGCCAATGAGTAGTTAGTAATTGGTTAGGAAGATCCCAGTTATGGCTAAACAGGAGGTTACAGACGAGTCATCAGACCGTGTAAGATAAACAAAGTAGAACCCAACATGGAGAGTTCAGCCTCAAAGAAAATCATTATAATACTTGAGATATATTCAAACAAGAGTCGGGGTAGCTAAAGATACCGTATGAGTGTTACGGGGATAAAAGAAAGTGCCACTGGGAAGGCATTCAAAATATCAGTTCAGAAGCAACCATACGAGCACAAGGGCATGGAGGTAAGCAACTACGGATGATTACAGGCAAGTAAGGACATCAAAAAGGTCCGCAATAAGCTCACAGATTTACCAGAGTCAAGGGTTCTCCCTAAGTACTACAACGAAAGACTAGCTAAGGAGATAAGAAAGAAGGCTTCAACCTAAGCACAATGACCTAAAGCAGAAATGGTTGTGTAACAACAATCTCGCAACAACATTGTAAGCATTCCAAAGTAAAGTGGCACCTACTATGGCTAATAAACGGGAAGTAAGAATTAAAAGTAATTGCATATGCTTTAAGAGAGCTGAGATGGAACGAAAGGAATTATTCGATCAATGATCCAGAGTTAGTACGTTATGGACACACTCGAGATTTGGAGCATTATATTTGTTGGCAATCATACATCCATAGAAGACTCTGGTATAAGTTAAAAAGAAGAATTGAGCCTAGGGCATAGACAAATGATTGAATTGTTAAAAGATTGTATCATGGATATTCCATAACGCCCATGAAAGGCTAAGGTAATTAACTGATACCATGAGCCACGGGTCGGAAGATAGCTTAAGCATACGTAAAGGCTGATCAGAAGGAAGAGGAAACTAAAGAAATCACATCACCCAAGTAAATAAGGAGTCTGATTATTGGACCTAGAAAAATTATAGAAGTTGTGCTTGAGAACATGGTAGAATCACTCTTAATATCAAATGTTCAAGAGAAATAACATAACAACCATAATCTATAGTGGCTCCACAAGAAAGCCAGTTAAAAGAATTACCAACCTCATAAGAAGTCAGTACGAAGCTCCCATTAGATAGTGTATGTAGCAGAGGTAAGAGTATTATAATAGAGCTTCAAGTTATGGACGTGAATTATACCTATGTGGAAGAGAGGTCATGAAAGAGATAGAAGATACGATACGATATTTTAAGGTAAGAAAGGTAGAGGTGAACAACATACAAGATATTCAAAGGTAGGATATGTGAATAGTCCATACTTCGGATAGAAGGCTAGAAGTGTTGGGATTCAATATCCAGGAATGATAGCGGCATAGTCAGTGACATATCTCATAGCCTATGGTTCCTAGATATCGAGGAGGCTAATTAAGACAGTAAAGAAGAGTTAGAGACGATGTGATATCCCGCTTCATGTCCCAGAATGACATATGGAAATCTATGATACAAGCAAGTTGAAAGGTTGCAAGTAATATAAATAGAGTTGTGTAGGTCGCAAGACATTGTATGGTGAAGCGACAAGGTTCTAGAAGACAAGAGTAAGGATATGAAAGGGCAAGTGAGAAGGTAACGAAAATGGATAAGTCCTTAGGATTACGCCCATAAAAACAAGAAGAGTAGATGGTTTCTCTAAATTATACAAAGCTCACTATAGCCTGAATAAACTCAAAGGAGTCTAAGACTAATAGCATTTAGAATGCAACCCTGATAGTAGAATGAGGGTATAATTGTGATAGATAAAAGATGACGTTTAGGCCTTCGATTAAGTAATGATTCAATGAAGAAAAGAAACGGATCTTATGAATTGGACAGGATTAAGGTACCCACACAAGGTGAATCACATTGGGATGTTGTGAGGTACGATTATGAAAGCAGGATATCACCCCAGGTGGATCAATCTAATCATTTCAGACGTTCCCCGATAAAACGTGAATCCTAGCAGCAATATTACATAAAAGGTTAAGTTATCAGTGGTATATTATGGATCAAAATTGAGGTGAATCAACAATTGATGGATAAAAGTTATAAAGTATAAGAAGAGATTAAGCTGTCATTCTTAAGATGAATAGTAATATGGAAGCATTAGAGGACATAGATTTATATGTATGGGATAAGCAATGAAAGTAACCTGGGATTTGGTAGCAGACCTCAGTAACGAGAAGTCTAGGTAAGAATTATGGTATAGTATGACCTATGTAGATGCAGTAAAGTAATACGAATGGATAACCACGTCTATAGAATAAGATATAGCAATATTCGTAAGTTCGATAAAAAAAAGAAAAAGAAAAGAAAAGAGAGAAGAGCGAAGAACTTCAGGATTGGCTGAGGAAAAAGGAGAGGAGAGTCGCATAAGCACATTTACAAGGTCAGTATCGTAGAAGTTGCATGATGGGAGGTAGCAACAGTTATGAGATTGGGAGGAATTTGATCACAAGTCATGACGTGGGAAAGAGGCCTAAAAGGGGAGAATACCCTAGACTTTGGACTTATTCACAGAACAGTTGCCTAGATGGCAAGAGGACTACTAAAGTATTCAGAAGACATAGGCTAAGAAAATGATAAGAGCACCAGTCAACATTCGAGGACGAATGTTCCAAAGGGGGGAATGATGTTACATCCCGCATTTTCATATGTTAAAGTTTCATCGTAAGTTAATCGACGTAAGTTCGGGGATGGGATTATTTTGAGATTTTAAGTATTATGCTATTTCAAACAAGTGATAAATAAATTCGTGAAGGTGAGAGGGGAAGCAAGTCAAAGAAAATGAATTTTTGTCCAAGTTTGGCATGTTGGAATAAAATACGGCCCGAGCTAAAATACTCGATATTTATGGACTAGTGCCATATGAGGTACCACATCACCATAATAGTAAGGTGTATAAGGTATGTGAAAAGTGAATATTTTAAGTAAGTGAGAATAATTCTCAATTATGCGGGTAATAGATTAATTACCAGGTAACGAAATATTACTCGGTTAACTAATAAGTGGATAAATTTAATCAATTATACTAAAGAGTAACGTGGAAGCATGCCACACATTAAAAGAATGACTCTTCAAGTCATTTCATTATGTGGCAATGTATCATAAAGTCATTTAATGACTCATAAGGAACATGAAAGAACAAAAACCAAAATTTGATTCTTAAAGTCTCAAAAGACCTTTTGTCTTTAGAAACCAAACAATAATAAACGTGAGTGAGATTCTTAAGGAACTAAAAACTTAAGAATCAGATTTTTCAAAATTTCAAAGTCAAAACGTGAATCCAAACAATTGCATGTTGTCTTGAACCAGAGAATCAATTCTGTCAACACTTCAAAAATTTCGATTGAAATTTCAGTCCAAATTTCAATCCAAGCTTCAAGCATAGGTTTTGTTCAAGAATTTCGCAGAAACGAGTATGTTAAGGATAAGCCCTTATTTCATTTTGCATGATCTTGTCATTACATAATTTTGTTAATGAGCCATAAAGAAAAATTCATATCCCGGAATTTACGTATATTTTGTTAGTCTTGCAAATTGCGTATATTTTCTAGTGTTGTAAGTTATAATATTCTCCTTATCGGGATTTCATATTCAGTTGAGTATTTCCTTCTTCCAGTCAAGAGAGCAGAGAAGTTACATACATACAATATTAGCAGTATTTTTATTACCATCGAGCTATAATCGATGGGCCGGCCCCTATTGGGCAACCTCTGATCAGATGGTAAGTTATATGACGATCATACTGTGGCCGAACACATATAAGCGAGCCTAGTTGGTCAAGATACAGAGCCTAGTATGGCTGAGCGCTTATGAGCGAGCCTACTACGACAGAGCAGATATATATGTATACCGAGCCTTATAGGGCAGGATAGCTAGTTTACTTACTATATTGAGAGAATTGAGTCAGTATCAATAGGTAAGCATATCTTCAGATTATCTTTGACTTCCAGCTACTTGCAGTTATTATATTATCAGTTCAGTTTCAGCTTTTAGTATATTGCCTTACATACTTAGTACATTATTTCATACTGACGGCTCTTTTCTGGGGCGCTGCATTTCATGCATGCAGGTCAGACAGATAAACGAGTAGGCATCTTCAATAAGTGTTGCCCGAGTTCAGCTTGATCGGTAAGCTCCATGCCTTTCAGAATTTCCGGGTCTAGAGCCTTATGTATATCTTATATATATATACGTATATATGTCATGAGTAGGTCGGAGAGCCGTTCCGATCACAGTATATCCATTAGTAAAGGCTTGTAGACATATCTTGTCAGTTAGTGCAGTATGTTGGGCTTTCAGGCCTTGTATATATATTTGGTTGGTTTGTCAGCTGTAATAAATATGACGGCCTTATCGGCTAACTTTTATATTGATGTTTAGTCAGCATTTGTTGTCGTCTTGCAATGTGGCCCATGGCCAAAAGTATGGCATCATATGTTCAGAGTCCCTTAGTTGCAAGTTGGTACGCAGGGATAGGTGAGGCACTGGGTGCCAATCTCGCCCCCCACGTTTGGGGCGAGACATCGTTTCTGAAAAAACAAATTACATATTGGACTCGTGGAGTTATGGGTATTGGTAATCTACCCTTTGACTCGAGTTTTGGTTGTTTGGGCCCGTTGTTGACTTTTTGAAATTAGGTAAAGATTGGGGTTTGTTGTTTGTTTTTATTCTTTTAGCATTATTTGATGTTATTGAGTCATTTTTGGATAGATTTGAGCCGGATAGATGTGAGTTTTTTAGTAAAGGCATTTTCAGAATATTGAATTAGCTTGTTTGAGGTAAGCATCTTGCCTAACATTGTGTGAGGGAATATCCCTTAGAATTTGGCATTAATTATTTATTCGTGTTATGTGAAAAGCAATGTGTACACGAGGTGACGAGCGTGTATACGGGTGTTATGTGTGGCTTATGACCAGATTAGACCTTAGGCTATTAATATGCCTTAATTTGAGAATGTATTCTATAGAAAACATGCTTAATCACTTTGTGACTACATGAACATGATTGCTAAAATCGATTTAATCGTAGTCATGCTTTTTATGTGAAACACCAATTGGTATTTTTATTATTGTCATGCCCCTGTGCACTTTTTGATAAATTTTGAGCTTATATCTTTGATGATATATGGCATTATTGTTTTGTGATAATTATAGCACATGTGGACATGTTGGGTGGATTATTTTGGTGTTGTTACTAGCTTATTGCCATGCGATTATGATTGATATAGTGTTGTGCGGATCGATACAGATGGATATTGTTATTGTGTCAGGTATAGGGCGATACGTATGGATATTATTATTGCATCGGATGCGGAGCGATATGGATAGATATTGTTTTTCTGTCAGGTGCAGAGCAATATTGTCATGACCCAGCCTAGAGTCGCGACGAATAATCGACGCTAAGTGTTGATCATCATTAAACCTGCTGATAATCTACTAATCATGAATATAAATAGATAAACTGAACAAGCATAAGCATAATGTATACGAACTATACAATCTGGAAAGCAGACAAGGCTAACACAAGCTAACATATTAAAATATACTAACTGAATATGTGCATATCTACAGGCCTCTAGGGGTGCTAAACTGAACAAGTAATGGGCGGAACAGGTCCCCACCATACCTAAACTAGCTAACTTACACATACCAAAAGATAAATAACGCCGGGAGTAAGTGAAGTGACTCCAACAGCTGGTGGATGGCCTACTGATGTGGCTCAAGCGTTGATCTATCTGTACATGCGCGGCAAGAAACGCAGTACCGTGAAAGGGACGTGAATATGATATGTATAAAGTATGTAGGGTGGAAAGCATATGTAAAGCATACTAAAGTATGATTGTAAGCTGGAAATCTGAATATAAGCTAAAAGCTAAACAAGAGTCTGAACTAGCAACTGATCTGGAACTGAATCGAAGTTTAAGCTGAAACTGAACTACTATGATAAATGGTACATGTCTGGCATTATGGGCTATATCCCCTCAACCAGGTAGTTGTACATCTTAACTAGCCTCATGTATAGTCATGCAATACAAACAGTAGCTATGTACATGTATATAATATGCTTTGTTGGCGTTAAGGGCTATATCCCCCCAACAAGTAAATATATAATCAATAGGCCTGGCTGGTGTTATGGGTCTCTCCCCCAGCATATAATCAATAGGCCTCATTAGTTTTATGGGATATATTCCCCCCCCCCCCCCCAGTATAATCAATGTAATCATGTATGAGACATAACACATGTGGCAGCATCATATGTACTCAAGAGGTCATGGAAGAAACTATAAACGGAATCACAAATGTAATCTAACGCTCGTCGTCCAAAAATTGGACGGAGGAGCCTATCCTATTTTAAAGAGAAACTGAGTATGTACATTCGATACTAAGGCCAATTAACTCATTAGGATTCCTCTAGAATAAATTTAGAACCAAAGAAATCAAAATTTGTCCAACTCTTCGAATTTCCAAAAATTTCGGCAAACTTTTCCCTAAAACTAAATTATCCCAAAAGAAAAATAGCAAAAACCACAACATACACTAGAATGTATACCATGCCAATATGATAACATCAAACTAAAGAATATCCATTTACCACAATAGTGTCAAACGATCGACAAAACGGAATTATATACATAATATCGGCTCATAATGACTAACTTGTGACATAAAAGTCTAAATATGATTTAAGAATAATCTAAGCATAAACACATGATAATTAAGATTAATTAATCTTAAATGAATCTATTAGGATCATATGGGGTTTAGGTATGTATAAAAACATCAAAGGAACGGAACAAATCTGGATGGCATAGGCCAAATGGGCAATTCGCCCTTTTTGTTTTTGTTGTGTTTTGAAGTTCCAACCTAAACTAGTTTCTGTCATACTTGACATATGGAATTTAATACTATACAAATACACAATACATGCTGAAATTTCCCTTGAACAACTCCTAAAACATCAAGAAGAAAGGCTGGAACATAGCTAAACTAAATCATGCCAAAAACAAACAAAAACTTTACATATCTCTTGTGTTCGTGCTTTCAGACCTTGTTCCCTTTGATCCACACCCCTCCTTATAATTATGTAGATAAAATAAAGAGGTTAAAATCTTTCTTATCCATGAACCTCTTTTCAAAACTCGAGTTATAAGGAGAAAGGAAGATGGCAAAGTCTTACCTATGTCGTAAGGATCACGTTGATGTATTTGCTTCATAATTTTGAGTTGCGGATGATGGACTTGATTAAAAACCCTAAGTAAATTCTTGGAAATATATGGAAGCTCTGCTTATATGTGAATTATCTGGAAAATAAGGAAAAAGAGTACTAAGTCTTTTATTAATAGTAAGGATGAAAAGTTAACCACATGTGTGTTTCATCTGCCCTTCTTCCGATGCTCATATCTCTTTATTTGGACATCGTATGAAAAAACGGTCAAGAGATTTGTAAATTACATTCCAAGAAATTCAATTTGGTATATAATATTTCCCCACAGACCTCATATAATACACGAAATTAATTGCTCAAAACGCCTCATTACAAGGCAAATCCTTAGTTGGTTTTTTCGCAACTTAAATCCGATTTTTTCAAACTTTATATTCTATATCCAACCATCATATATAATCATAATTATGCCTTTAAACTCATTTAAATCATGCTTATAAAGTCATTTACACAATATACGACATCCCAAAAGTACGAAATATAACAGATACGGGTTGATGTTGTTATTGTATCAGGTGTACAACGATACAGGTGGATATTTTTATTGTGATAAAAACATGGATACAAGGTGCCTTATGGTTGTGTTTATATTTGATGACCTATTGTCAAGCTGAACCTTTATTTGCATTGAGTTGTTATTACATGTTCTAAAGAGATTGTTGATATTATTTTATGTTATATATTTTGTTGTCAGTTTTTGATATATTGCACATGTTATTTGACTAGTGAGTATCATATGACTTGAATCTCGTCACTACTTAAGGTTAGTCTTGATACTTACTAGGTACTAATTAGAGTATACTTATACTATACTTTTATATATTTTTGTGCAGATTCAGGTGTTGGAGGCAGCAGACCTAGGGAATGAGTGCTTACACCGGTCGAGAGCATTCAAGGTAGAGTTGCATGACCGTTGCAGTCCCTTAGCATCCCATCCTTTTATTGATACAATTATTTTTCATATCCGAACAGTATTGTATTTTGAGATATCCTTACATAATCAATTAGAGCTCATGACTCTATATTACTTACTTCTGGGGAGATGAATTAGGTATTACCATTTTGGCTGATGTTAACTCTATTTCTGCTTTTATATTAAATTCTGTCTTATTATATCATATTTTTCTGATTTAATATTGTTAAGTAATCAGCTTACCTAGTCTCAGAGACTAGATTCCATCACGACCTCTGTGGTGGGATTTAGGTCGTGATAGCAGTAGCCCCAACATCTGAAATGAGTGTATTAATATTCCTCGGATGAACTACACATATGTTCAAGGGTCCCTTGTTTCAAAGGTGGAAGGAAAAATCTAACTTCAAGGGTCGAAGCCAATTCCCATGTAGGATAAGAGGCATCTAAGTCTTTCCACTTAATTAAACACTGCGCAATAGCCTTGTTACCCTTCTTAATTAATCCACGAGCTAACAAAACCTTAGGACATGGACATAAATGACTGGCAAGATAAATCACAAAAGGGTAAAAAATCTCAAAGGGAACATCATAGGAGAACTTAAGCTGAGAAATTTGAAATGTTGGATGAATTTGCACTTCTATAGGCAACTAATTTTGTAAGCAACTGCACCAACCCTCTCCAATATAGGACACTGACCAAAATATCTGAAAGTCAGCTTATAGTAAAGAGTAATAGAGAGGGTAGATTGTCCGTAAGGCTGAAGCTGGACAAAAATCCAATCTCTCACTTTAAATTGTCTGTCAGATCTATGAATATTAACCTAACCTTGCGTTCTTGATTGAGCACTAGCTAAATGAAACTTGAAAGTTGTAGTTTAAACTCTCTCAATAATAGAATTTTCTCAATAGATTCATGTCACAACCCCGGTTCGCCCTCCGTGAACTATTATGATGACACCTAGTTTCTACGACTAGGTAAGCCTAAATTGCGAAAGATAACCAAAACTTGCAGAAGTAAACAATTTAAACAAATAGAAATAAGGCTATAACAGTGTTTAGATGTGCCGCTCGGCATACACCATATATAAATCTCAAAACCAATATCCAAATCCAAAACCCGGAAACCCATAAATCACAAGCTAAGAAAAAGGAAATACTACATAGCTCTAACTCCAGAATTTGTCTAATAAGAACAGAAAGTACAGAAGGGCTAAATACTAAAAGGCAGGAATAGAAAATGACTCCTCGGTTTGCGGGCGCAGCAGATATACCTCGAAGTCTATAAGTAGTTGCCTCCCTCAAGGATGGTAGGCCTGAGTAAAAGTACCTGGATCTGCACATGAAAAACATGTGCAGAAGAGGCGTGAGTACACCACAGCGGTACTCAGTAAGTGCCAAGTCTAACCTCGGTTGGGTAGTGACGAGGAGGGTCAAGGCCCTACTGAGATTAAATAGATATAAAGATGACAGGATAAGATAAGCAGTACAATTGAAAATCTACAGTAAGAATATACACAGGATAACAAGAGTACAATAATGGAAACAGAGATGAAGGCAAGCCACAAGGAAGTACCACTCATAACAAGGATGATAACCGGGGATCTCTTGGTATCCTCAATATATGCTAGGGATCTCTTGGTATCCCGAGGATCTCTTGGTATCCTCAATATATGCTAGGGATCTCTTGGTATCCCGAGGATCTCTTGGTATCCTCAATATATGCTAGGGATCTCTTGGTATCCCGAGAATCTCTTGGTATCCTCAATATATGTGCCAGAGATCTCTTGGTATCCCGCACCTCAGTTCAGATCATAAATACATACAGGGGATCTCCCGGGATGCCATCCTGTAGTCCCAAAGTAAAAACACACAACAGCAACACAAGAATACCCAATTAAGCTAAATTTTGTACCAAGTAAACAGTTAATCCTAGCCTAACATGCTTCTTGTAATGCAATTAAGGCAGTTTAAGCAAATAGGCAATTAAGTCAACTAAACATGCTTTTCTAAACTAGCAACATGCTAAATTCACAAGTAGAATAAAACAGGAAAAAGAACTCAATTGAAATACTTAAGGAAAAACCGAATTTTCAACAATTAGCTTAAGTACGCGCTCGTCACCTCACGTACAAGGCATTTCAATTATCAAATATATCATATCCTAATGGGAAGGTCCCCCACACAAGGTTAGACAAGCCACTTACCTCGAACCGGCTCAAAATCAACCCAACACCACGTCTTTGCCACGAGTACTCGACACCAAATGGTCCAAATCTATTCAATTCAATTGCATAATGTAAATAACACTTCAAGTAACTGATTCTACAATTAAAATTCTGAGCTAATACGTGAAATTATGTAAAATGACCAAAATGTCCCTTGGGCCCAAGTCTCGGAATCGGGTGAAATCTACATTTCCAAAATCATCACACTCCCACGAGTCTAACCATACCAAAATTATCCAAATCCAATATCAAATCCCCAATCAAAACTTGAATTTTTGGTCTAAGAACTTTTCCCAAATTTTCATACAAATTCCGAAATTAAATGATGAATTCATGTTTGGATTAATGGGTTACAAACAAAAAGTGGTTAAGAATTGTTACCCAATCGATATCTCTGAAAATCCCTCAAAATCTCGCTCAAATACGAGCTCCAAAGTTTAAGTTTTGATAAAAATGGCTAAACCCTCAATTTTAAAATTTTACATTCTGCCCAGGTATTTCCTTCTTCACGAATGCGAGGCTACTATCGTGAACGCTATGCACTAAAGTTCCACTGGCCAGTCTCCCTCTTCGCGAACGCGATGCCTAAGCCGTGAACGCGATGTTCAGTTCGCTTCCCCTACGCAAATGCTAGACTGACTTCGCGAACGCGTAGGCACCAAGTCCTACATCCTCGCGAACGCGTATGCTCCTTCGTGAACGTGAACAGTAAATTCCTCACCAGCCCCAGCTCCTCTTCACAAACGCGAGACCCCACTCGCGAACGCGAAGAAGGAAACCAGAACTGTGTTGCTGCAGATTTTTCTGCAATTTCTCTAGTTCAGAAATGACCCGTTGAGCATCCGAAACACACTCGAGGCCCCCGGGACCTCAACCAAACCTGCCAACCAATCCTAAAACATCATTCAAACTTGTTCCAACCTTCGGAACGCACAAAACAACATCAAAACACCTATTTTTTATCGGATTCAAGCTTAAAAATTCCAAAAACTCTAAAAATACGCTTTCGATCAAAAAGTCTATCAAACCTCATCCGAATGACCTGAAATTTTGCACGCACGTCACATTAAACACTATGGAACTACTCCATCTTCCGAAATTCCATTCTGACCCTCGGATCAAAATCTCACTATCAAACCGGAAACTTCAAAAATTCAACTTTCGGCATTTCAAGCCTAAATTAGCTACGGACCTCCAAAACACAATCCAAACACACTCCTAACCTCGAAATACGGCCGGAACCATCGGATTTCCATTCCGAGGCCATCTTCACACTGTTCTGACTACGGTCAACTTTCCAACATTTAAGCTCTCATTTAGAGACTAAGTGTCCCAAAACTCTCCGAAACTCAAAACCGAACATCCTGGCAAACCAAAATAGTAGAAATAAACTTGGGGAAAGCAGTTAATAGGGGATCGGGGCATTAATTCTTAAGACGACCGGCCGGGTCGTCACATCCTCCTACACTTAAACATTCGTCCGTCCTCGAACGAGCATAGAGACATACCTGAAGTAGTGAAAAGATGAGGGTAACGGCTGCACATATCCTGCTCGGTCTCCCAGGTCGCCTCCTCGACCGGTTGACCCCGCCACTGAACCTTCACGGATGCAATGTTCTTTGACCTTAGTTTTCTAACCTGCCTGTCCAATATTGCCACTGGCTCCTCAACATAGGATAGATCCTTGTCCAATTGGACTGAACTGAAATCCAACACGTGCGACGGATCACCGTGATACCTCCGGAGCATCGAAACATGAAATACCGAATGAACTCCTGCCAAGCTGGGAGGTAAGGCAAGCTCATAAGCAACCTCCCCAACACGCCTTAATATCTCAAAAGGGCCAATAAACCTCGTACTCAACTTCCCTTTCTTTCCAAATCTCATAACGCCCTTCATAGGCGATACCCAAAGTAGAACCCACTCTCCAACCATATAGGAAACATCACGAACCTTCCAGTACGCGTAACTCTTCTGTCTGGACTGGATTGTGCGGAGTCTATCCTGAATCACCTTAACCTTCTCTAAAGCATCCTGAACTAAGTTTGTGCCCAGTAACCTGGCCTCACCCGGCTCCAACCAACCCATCGGGGATCTACACCGTCTCCCATATAAAGCCTCATATGGTGCCATCTAAATGTTGGACTGATAGTTGTTGTTATAAGCAAACTCCGCCAATGGCAAGAACTAATCCCAAGACCCTCCAAACTTAATCACACACGCACGGAGCATATCTTCAAGAATCTAAATAGTGCGCTCGGACTGTCCGTCCGTCTGAGGGTGAAATGTTGTACTCAACTCCACCCGAGTACCCAACTCATGCTGAACAGCCCTCCAGAATCGTGATGTGAACTGAGTACCTCTATCCGAAATGATGGACACTGGAATACCATGTAGACGAACAATCTCCCAGATATAAATCTCTACCAACTGCTCTGAAGAATAAGTAGTACATACAGCAATAAAATGAGCGGACTTGGTCAGTCGATCCACAATCACCCAAATAGTATCAAACTTTCTCAAGGTCTGTGGGAGCCCAACTACAAAGTCCATGGTGATCCGCTCCCACTTCCACTCCGGTATCTCTATCTGCTGAAGCAACCCACCCGGTCTCTGGTGCCCATACTTCACCTGCTAACAGTTGAGGCACCAAGCTACAAATCCAACTATATCCTTCTTCATCCGCCTCCACCAATAGTGATGTCTCAAATCCTAATACATCTTCGCGACACCCGGATGGATGGAATACCACGAACTATGGGCCTCCTCTAGAATCAACTCTCGAAGCCCATCAACATTGGGTACACAAATCTGACCATGCATCCTCAATGCCCCGTAATCACCAATAGTCACATCTCTGGCATCACCGTGCTGAACCTTGTCCTTGAGGACAAGCAAGTAAGGGTCATCATACTGTCGCTCCCTGATACGATCCAATAAGGAAGACTGAGAAACCATGCAATCTAGAACCCGACTAGGCTCCGAAAGATCCAATCTCACAAACTGGCTGGCTAAGGCCTGAACATCCATTGCCATAGGCCTCTTCGATGCTGATAAATAAGCCAAACTCCCCAAACTCTCTGCCTGGCGACTCAAAGCATCGGCCACCATATTAGACTTACCCGGGTGGTGCAAAATAGTGATATCATAGTCCTTTAGCAACTCTAACCACCTCCTCTGGCACAAATTTAGATAATTTTGCTTGAATAATTGTTGCAAGCTCCGATGGTCAGTAAAAATCTCACAAGACACACCGTATAAGTAATGGCGCCAAATCTTCAGGGCGTGAACAATGGCAGCTAACTCAAGGTCGTGAACAAGGTAGTTCTTCTCATGTATCTTTAACTGTCTGGACTCGTAGGCAATCACCCTACTGTCCTGCATCAATACCGCTCTGAGGCCAATCCTCGAGGCATCACAATAGACCGTATAAGACCCCAAACCTATAGGCAATATCAAAATTGGGGTTGTGGTCAAAGTTGTCTTAAGCTTCTGAAAGCTCGCCTCACACTCCTCCATCCACTAAACTGGAGCACCCTTTTAGGTCAACCTGTTCAAAGGGACTGCAATCGATGAAAACCCCTCCACAAAATGACGGTAGTAGCCCGCCAAACCAAGGAAACTACGGATCTCTGTAGCTGAGGATGGTTTGGGCCAACTCTGCATGGCCTCTATCTTCTTTGGATCCACCTGAATACCCGCACTCGATACTACGTGGCCTAAGAATGCCACTGAATCCAACCAAAACTCACATTTCGAGAACTTAGCATATAACTTCTTCTCTATCAGAGTCTGAAGCACAGTCCTCAGGTGTTGCTCATGATCTTCCCGACTCTGGGAATACACCATAATATCATCAATAAAGATAATGACAAAAGAGTCAAGATACGACCGGAACACACTGTGCATCAAATGCATAAAGGCTGTTGGGGCATTGGTCAGCCCAATGATATAACAAGGAACTCATAATGGCCATACCGAGTCCTAAAAGTAGTCTTCAAGATATTTGGCTCCCGAATCTTCAAGTGATGGTAACCTGAGCGCAAGTCAATCTTAGAAAACACTTGTACGCCCTGAAGTTGGTCAAACAGATCACCAATACGAGGCAAAGGATAACGGTTCTTCACTGTCACTTTGTTCAACTGGTGATAATCAATACACATACGCATAGAACCATCCTTTTTCTTCACAAACAAATAGGGGCACCCCAAGGTGAAACATTGGGTCGAATAAAACCCTTATCAAGCAATTCCTATAACTGATTTTTCAACTCCTTCAACTCAGGAGGAGCCATACGATACGGAGAGATAGAAATGGGTTGAGTGCCCGGCAACAAATCAATGCCAAAATCAATATCTCTATTAGGCGGCATACCTGGAAGATCAGCTGGAAACACATCGGGAAAATCCCGTACTACTGGGATTGAATCAACTGAAGAGGTTTCAATACTGACATCTCTCACATAAGTTAAATACGTGTCACACCCCTTCTCAACCATACGCTGAGCTTTAAGAAAAGAAATAACTCTACTGGGAGTGTGATCTAAAGCACCCCTCCACTCAACACGCGGTATACCTGGCATTGACAGCATCACGGTTTTGGTGTGACAATCAAGAATAGCATAATGGGGCGACAACCAGTCCATGCCCAAGATAATATCGAAATCTACCATGTTGAGCAACAATAAATCGGCGCTGGTCTCAAAACCACTAAGAGCAACCAAACACGATAGATAAATGTGGTCCATAATAAGAGAATCTCACAGGAGTAGAAACATAAACAGGGGAACTCAAAGAATCCCGAGATACACCCAAATGCAGAGCAAAATAAGAAGACACATAAGAGTAAGTAGAGTCTGGATCGAATAGAATCGATGCATCTCTATGGCAAACCAATATAATACCTGTGATGACAGAATCAGAGGCAACAGCCTCGATACGGGCAGGAAGAGCATAGTATCTGGCCTTGCCTCCCCGACCTCCACCTCTAGCTGGTTGAGCAGGTGGGGTAGCAACTAGAGTTGTAACCTTAGCCTGAGAACTCTGCGGGGCACGCTGTAGCTGAGAAGTCTATGGAGGTGCACTCCTCCTAAGTCTAGGGCAATCCATCACCACGTGGAGTGTTTCACCACACTCAAAACAAGCCCTAGGAGGATGCGGTGGCTATGACTGTCTAGGGCCAGGTCTGCTGGACTGACCTCTGAAAGCACCCCAAGCTGGAGGCGCGCTAGAAACCGGAGGTGCATAATAAGGCTCTTGAGGCCTAGGAGGAGCTAGAGCACTACTGGCTGCTGGAAGAGTTGAATGAACAGGACGACTCATATAACCCCTACCATAACGACCTACAACTGGGATACGGGCACTAGAATAATGGCCCGACTCTCGAGACCTCTCTCATCTCTCTCCCTAGCATGCATACCCTCAATCCTCCTAGCAATGCTCACCACCTGCTGATAAGAAATATCTATCTCCAACTCACGAGCCATGCTAGATCTGATGTTGGGAATAAGGCCCTCAATAAACCGGCGAACCCTCTCACGGACAGTAAAAACCAAGGTTGGTGCATGCCTAGCCAAACTAGTGTAAAGGACAGCATACTCTAAAACAGTCATAGAACCTGGCATAAATGCTCAAACTCTGCGCGCCATGCGTCCCTGAGGCTATAAGGAACATACTCCCTCAGGAACAGATCTGAAAACTGAGACCAAGTCAGTGAAGCAGCCTCATCTGGACTATCTAACTCATAGGTGCGCCACCACTCATAGGCGGCTCCTTGAAGCTGGAAGGTAGTGAAAGAAACCCCGCTCGATCCTGAGATACCCATGGTATGGAGAATGCGGTAAAACTCATCAAGAAATCCCAAAGCATCCTCCAATGCTAGACCACTGAATACAGGAGGCTTGTACTTCTTGAACCTCTCAAGCCTTAACTGCTCATCCTCGGAAGTCACTGCCATATCCTCGGGCTGAACTGGAACCACAGGCGGTACAGGAATAATCTTAGGGACCTGCTCAACATGCACTCGCTGCTCAAGAGTGTGGGCAGCTAGAGTCTGTGCTCCCCCCCTCCCCGGCCTGAGACATAGATGCAGCAAGGGGAAGCAACCCTACCTGAGCCAAGGTGGTGTACATGCTCATGAAATGTGTTAGAGTCTCCTGAAGAGCTGGAGTAGTAGTAGCAGTAGGCGTGTCAGGTGCCTGGAGTCCGCTGGAACTGTTGTTGGTACCTCGGTGGCAGCTCACGCAGGTGCTCTGGCTGCACCACGTGCGCGTCCCCGACCTCTAACGACTACAATAGGGTTCATGGGTGCCTGATCATCTCGAGTAGCATGTGTCCTCACCATCTGTGAGAGAATAGAAGACAGAAGTTTAGAATTGTGATGTCAAACTATAGCATGACAAGGAATCAAATGAAGTGGAAATTTTTCCTAACAATTACATAGCCTCTCGTAGATAAGTACAGACGTCTCCGTACCAATCAGCGAGACTCTAATAAACCGGCTTGTGATCCATGACTCCTATGAACCTAGAGCTTTGATAACAACTTGTCACGACCCCGGTTCGCCCTCCGTGAACCATCGTAATGGCACTTAGTCTCTACGACTAGGTAAGCCTAAATTGCGGAAGATAACCAAAACTTGCGGAAGTAAACAATTTAAAAAACAGAAATAAGGCAATAATAGTGTTTAAATGTTTCACTCGGCATACACCATATATAAATCTCAAAAATCAATATCCAAATCCAAGACCCGAAAACCCATGAATCATAAGCTAAGAAAAAGGAAATACTACATAGCTCTAACTCCAGAATTTGTCTAATAAGAACAGAAAGTACAGAAGGGCTAAATACTAAAAGGCAGGAATAGAAAAAGACTCCTCGGTCTGCGGACGCAACAGATGTACCTCGAAGTCTCTAAGTAGTCGCCTTCCTAAAGGATGGTAGGCCTGAATAGAAGTACCTAGATCTACACATGAAAAACATGCGCAGAAGAGGCGTGAGTACACCACAGCGGTACTCAGTAAGTGCCAAGCCTAACCTCGGTTGGGTAGTGACGAGGAAGGTTAGGGCCCTACTGAGATTAAATAGATATAAAGATGATAGGATAAGATAAGCAGTACAATTAAAAATCTACAGTAAGAATATACACAGGATAACAAGAGTACAATAACGGAAACAGAGATGAAGGCAAGCCACAAGGAAGTACCACTCATAATAAGGATGATAACTGGGGATCTCTTGGTATCCTCAATATATGTGCTAGGGATCTCTTGGTATCCTCAATATATGATAGGGATCTCTTGGTATCCCGAGGATCTCTTGGTATCCCGAGGATCTCTTGGTATCCTCAATATATTCTAGGGATCTCTTGGTATCCCGAGGATCTCTTAGTATCCTCAATATATATGCCAGAGATTTCTTGGTATCCTCAATATACATGCCAGAGATCTCTTGGTATCCCGAGGATCTCTTGGTATCCTCAATATACGTGCCAGAGATCTCTTGGTATCCTCAATATACATGCCAGAGATATCTTGGTATCCCGCACCTCAGTTTAGATCATAAATACATACAGGGGATCTCTCGGGATGTCGTCCCGTAGCACCAAAGTAAAAAACACACAGCAGTAACACAAGAATACCCAATTAAGCTAAATTTTGTACCAAGTAAATAGTTAATCCTAGCCTAACATGCTTTATGTAATGCAATTAAGGCAGTTTAAGCATATAGGCAATTAAGTCAACTAAACATGCTTTTCTAAACTAGCAACAGGCTAAATTCACAAGTAGAATAAAACAGGAAAAAGTACTCAATTGAAATACTTATGGAAAATTGGATTTTCAACAATTAGCTCAAGTACGCGCTTGTCACCTCACGTACAAGGCATTTTAATTATCAAATATATCATCTCCTAAGGGGAAGGTCTCCTACACAAGGTTAGACAAGCCACTTACCTCGAACCGGCTCAAAATCAACCCAACACCACGTCTTTGCCATGAGTACTCGACTCCAAATGGCCCAAATCTATTCAATTCAATTGCATAATGTAAATAACACTTCAAGTAACTGATTCTACAATTACAATTCTAAGCTAATACGTGAAATTATGTAAAATGACCAAAATGTCCCTCAGGCCCACATCTCAAAATTGGATGAAATTTTACATTTTCAGAATCCTCACACTCTCACGAGTCTAACCATACCAAAATTATCCAAATCCAATATCAAATCCCCAATCAAAACTCGAATTTTCGGTCTAAGAACTTTCCCCAAATTTTCATACAAATTCCGAAATTAAATGATGAATTCATGTTTGGATTAATGGGTTACAAGCAAAAAGGGGTTAAGAATCGTTACCCAATCGATATATCTGAATATCCCTCAAAATCTCGCTCAAATTCGAGCTCCAAAGCTTAAGTTTTGATAAAAATGGCTAAACCCTCGATTTTGAAATTTTATATTATGCCCAGGTATTTCCTTCTTCGCGTACGCGAGGCTACTATCGCGAACGCGATTCACTAAAGTTCCACTGGCCAGTCTCCCTCTTCGCAAACGTGATGCCTGAGCCGCAAACACGATGTTCAATTCTCTTCCCCTACGCAAACGCGAGACTGTCTTCGCGAACGCGTAGGCACCAAGTCCTACAAACACGCAAACGTGTAAGCTCCTTCGCGAATGCGAAGAGTAAATTCCTCACCATCCCCAGCTCCTCTTTGTAAACGCGAGACCCCACTCGCGAACGCAAAGAAGAAAACCAGAACTGTGCTGCTGCAGATTTTTCTGCAATTTCTCTAGTTCCAAAATGACCCGTTGAGCATCCGAAATACACCCGAGGCCCCCGGAACCTCAACCAAACCTGTCAACCAATCCTAAAACATCATTCAAACTTGTTCCAACCTTTGAAACACTCAAAACAACATCAAAACACCTATTTTTCATCGGATTCAAGCTTAAAAATTCCAAAAACTCTAAAAATACGCTTTCGATCAAAAAGTCTATCAAACCTCGTCCGAATGACCTGAAATTTTGCACGCACGCCACATTAAATACTACGGAGCTACTAAAACTTACGGAATTTCATTCCGACCCTCGGATCAAAATCTCACTATCGAATCGGAAACTTCAAAAATTTAACTTTCGGCATTTCAAGTCTAAATTAGCTATGGACCTCCAAAACACAATCTGAGCACGCTCTTAACCCCAAAATCACCCAACGGAGCTAACGAAACCATCAGATTTCTATTCTGAGTCCATCTTCACACTGTTCCAACTACAGCCAACTTTCTACCACTTAAGCTCTCATTTAGGGACTAAGTGTCCCAAAACTCTCCGAAACTCAAAACCGAACATCCCGGCAAACAAAAATAGCAGAAATAAACTTAGGAAAAGCAGTTAATAGGGGATCGGGGTGTTAATTCTTAAAACGACCAGCCGGCTCGTTACAATTCAATAGAAGAATCACCATTAAGATAAGGAAGATGAAGATAGGTGGATAGTCATAGAGAAGTTCAAAAGTTGAAGTCTATATGAAAGAACGATGGCCAGAATTGTATTACCATTCAACTAGAGAAGGACAAGGATCAGTTAGCAAGTGAATCGACACAAAAGCACCTCAAATAAGTTTCTAAACATCAGTTTAGCATTTCAATTTGTCCAGTAGTCTGAGGATGTGATAAGTGAAGATTTTAACTGCTTGTTACTTTCTTTTATTATAGTTTTAGGTTAGAAAGTGATTATTTAGTGTCTGTTTCTAATGGGAAGTGTTGTATTTCAAGTTTTGTGAAGGACTCAATGAGTGAGAGATGAAATAACTTGAAGAAAACAAGTTGAAAGCAAATAACTGATAGTTGACAAGTGCAAAACTCATTGCAGTTTGCAATGATGATATGCAATGCGCACTTAAGCAAATACGATCAAAATTCAAGGAGTTGAAGGCAAGAGAAATCAATCACCAACATTACTTTATTAATACGGACCACAATACAAGTTTGCGGACCACAATGGCAATGACATCCGCAATAAGACTTCAGAGTATTAGATAATCGATAAAACTCGGAAGAACTGAAGACCGGCTCATTACAGTTACAGCACTACAATAGCGGACCGCACAACACCAAATGTAGAATGCAATCTATAAGACATTTGAAGACCAATTAAAGACAAACCTAAGCACTACGAACCGCACTGATCAATTGTGGCCGGAATTCATCTCGAAGGGTATTTTAATCACAAATTTTGAGGAACTATAAATAGCCACTTTTAGCATTCCTAGGGTATCTTTTCATTGTAGCAACCATTGGAATGTAGAGGTTTTGCTTTTTGAGAACTTTTGAGCTACAATTTAGAAAAGACCACTTTAACTCTCTTTTATTTTTACTTATAACTAGGATTGTATTTCAACCCTAGCTATTATTTAGCCATTTATGGGTAATTGATATTGAGCTTGTTTAGGATTGGTTTACTTATTATTTAGCCATTTATGGGTAATTGATATTGAGCTTGTTTAGGATTGGTTTACTTATTATTTAGCCATTTTATACTTAAATTGGGAATTAGTGATTGCAAATATTGATTTATACCATTTTAACTTGATTCTTGCTTGAAAAAAAAGAGTTAAGTTTGGTAATTGGCTAACAAGGAATTAGACTAATCAAGAGTTTGATTAAGCCTAATTAAAGAGAGAAAACTAGAGGTATGAATCTCTTGACTTGGATGTTACAACACCTATTCTTAATGCCATTCTATTGACTCGAGATGGCAATTTGAGTTATACTATTTGTTAGTAGAGAAACAATTAGTGGGTAAATTAAATTGTGTATCATAATATTCGGTCACGCCCCAACCTCGGGAGGCACGACCGGCGCTCAATCGAGTGAACCCAACTGAGCAAGCCTTATCGAACACTTTCTACCCAACTCGATATGATTAAAGAAACCATGCTTTCGTTTATTTAAACAATAGGAAAGATTGCACATTCAACATTGTTAGTTCATTTTACATCACAACCTTAAACCGTAGTTAGGTTTCCAAGATTCAATACAATTTCACTTTAGAGAAACAAGAGTTAGAATTACAACATAGTTCATAGACCCATCCAACACCCGTACATAACCCACACATACGTCTATGGAGCCTCTAAGGATACAAAAGACAATGATGACAACGCCGGCAATAAGGCTCCGGCTATACCTCAAAAGTGGATCTCTATATCAAAATATGTACAACATAGCCCCTTGAATGAGAAAGGGGCTCACCAAGACTTTGAGAAGAAGGTACTCCGCTACGCGCGATCGGCACTATCCACAATGGAGCCACCTACATTCATTTAAAAATGTAGCACCTCCGGTGAAAAGGGACGTTAGTACCATAGAATAGTACTAGTATGTATAACTAAACACCATCTAGTTAGAAAGAACTTTCATACAAGAATAAGAAAATCACAAGTATAACTCAAGCACTTTAAAGGATCACAACATTATCAAATAAAAGAATCATACAACTTTCATATCATTTTCCTATAGCTTTTAGTTTTGGGGCATTTCATATTGTTCATCATTGTCCACAATATCACTGCTATCTTGGGCGGAGTCCGATCTCGACCCGATCAGCTAGGTTGCCTCATTTGAGACATATACGTCGATCACAAATACAATACCACCATGTGTGCGGCATGGCGTCCGATCTCAGCCCGATCGTCTAGGCCGCCTTACCAAGGCATTTTCCTTTTCCATCGATCATCTCATTTCAATCTTTGTTTCACATATATTATTTCATAGGCACTTGGGGCCACAATTATCACATCTTCCACTTTCAATGTTAGATTTGTAGTTTAGGATAATATGTGCACACAAGGGCAAATAAAATTGTAAGCATAGATGAGTCTTTACACAGATGGCACAATATATACAGCTTCAATCTTACCTTGAGGTCTAAGCATCTCAATACATGATTCATATTCCTTGCACCCTTTCAAGTTATCAAGAATAGCACATTGATCATATTGAAACACATCTTTCACGCATATAAGGTCATAACCCCAAATTCATGTGAAACAACAATCAATACAATAATTCAACTTTAATCTTACTGTATTTACACAAACACCAACGAAACTCAATTTCTAAAAGACGGGGTTTTAGCTATACATACCTCAGTAAAGCTTTCCTTAAACCTTTACAATAAATTCCGAAATTTCCTAGCAACTTCAATCTATTTTATGAAAATTATAATTTGAACCAAGAATTAGAGGCATGAATGAGATTCCAACTCATTTAAGTAAATTATCAAGCACTAAGTGCACATCGATTTTAGGACACTTTTGTAAGAGACTTTCATCATCCTATACCACAATTGTTATCTCTTTTGGTTCACAACCACACCATACCCCATTATTTTTTATGCATGCAAGATTATCAACCCTTATACCCATGAACCCCCTTGTTAGTCACTTATTTTAATGGAAATTTCGAAATTATAGATGAGGGTACAAGCTCTTACCTCTTAGGGTGAAGACCTAGCAATTTCACTTGACAATCTTCAAGGATTTGGGGCAAGGATGAAGTGGGGACTTAATGAAGATCACTCCCTCTCTTTCTAGAACTTCCTCTCTCACTCTATATGCCGTGAAATAACAGGAAAATGGTCTAATGGGGTATTTTTAAGGGGATGGGGTCGAGTTATAAAAGTTAGAAAATAGGAGCCCCGACACGATTTGTGATCGCATAATGGATATGCGGCCCGCAAATTAGACCGCAAAAATGGTCCCAAAATCTGGACAAACTGTCTGGGTATGCGACAAAAATGCGGTCCACATACCTATTCTGCGGTCGCATAGTGCACCGCAGAACTACCCTTCACAAAAATTCCAAGGGGATTATGCGATGACTATGCGGCCTATATGTTGATTATGCAATCGCATAATTGGCCGCATAGTTGGTATCAAATAAACAAACTCACTGACTGGCTCTGCGGCGACTATGCGGTCCACATACCTATTATGCGACCGCATAATGGGCCGCAGAAACGCACGTTTCTGGAAAACATAATTCTTAACTTTTTAATGCACCGATTAATCCAAAGGGTCCGAACTGCGGTGAGCTTTTTTTTTATAAATTTCTAACACATGATCCTACCTTGACATCACGAAATTCGGGTTTTTGAGTAGAAATTTCCATAGGGCCTTACATATTCTCAATCATCTAACCAAGTTTAGTAGATTATATCTATCTAGTTGAATATCTAGGTAATTAATACAACCCTAGGCTTTTTTTTTATTATGTAGGTATTTGTTAAATTGTCTCTTAGATAAGTCTTAGCATTATCAATAGT
This sequence comes from Nicotiana tabacum, assembly GCF_000715075.1. NCBI lineage: Eukaryota > Viridiplantae > Streptophyta > Magnoliopsida > Solanales > Solanaceae > Nicotiana > Nicotiana tabacum. The sequence continues at coordinate 37,773,077 of NC_134082.1, forward strand.
TTAATTAGTCCAAACTTCTTTGAAAGCTAAATTATGATATATTGAGTCTCTCACTTAGGTATCTACTTTAAATTCCATACAAACTCCTTGTGGTTCGACCAACTCTTAGTTGGATAATTATATTGCATATGACTGTATCATATCTCTTAATTAGGTGTATTCTACAAGTTATCAATTTGGAGTTATCTCTAGGAAGGTATAGCCCATATCTGATAGCTCATGCACTTCATCGATTCAATGTGTGTCTAAGAAGGGGGTTTGACGCTTTGGAGAGGTAGGTGGTTGAGGCACATTATTATTTTGGCCTCTTCCCTTTTGGTTTCCTTTTTGTCCCGGAGCCACTTCATCACAAGCCCAAACGGCGCAACCTTATGATTTGTAGAATGAAGGATATGCAAGTACAACTGTCCCCTACCCCTCGCATTAGGGCATGAAATTTTTAAATCATAAATGTCATTATCATATTGCTTGAGAACTACTTCACTGAGGAATTTCATCAAAATGCTTACAAGCACTTGAAAGAATTTGTGGATGCTTTTTAGGGAAGTAAACAAATTTGTCTGAAGATGCTTTGAGATTGAGGTTATTCCCTTTCTCTCTAAGGGGGGAGGCCTTGGATTGATTGGAATATTTACCATATCACTCTATCCATACTTAGGATGAGTTGGCAGCCAATTTGTCATGAAGTTCTTTTCACCCAAATATATGGCAACATTGAGGAATGAGATTTTGTCTTTCAAACAAGAACTAAAAGAGCCAATACATGAGACCTGGGAGCGTTATAGAACACTGGTGAATGAGTGTCTTAACAATAACATGACTGAGAATATGTTGCCATAAACCTTCTATTGTGGCATCAATACAATCAGTCAATGTATGATAAACCAATTGGCCGAGGGGTCATGAGTACACCTATACAGAGGTTTGTGTAATACTAGATGAGATGGTGAAGATATCATCCGTTTGGCAGCCCCGAGCAAATGTGTCTCAAAGAGACCTCAATATGATACATCTACACAAGGAGTTACAAGATCATGGTCAAACTATTGCTGAGTTGACTACAACTATGGTTCAACTTGCTAAATCTCAACTGCAGAAAAAACTCTAGATCTGAAACAAGTTCCTATAATGGATGGTGTTAAAGACATTGAAAGAAAACAAAGGGCCAAGGGCAATCGATTTCAACCTCAAAATGAGATGTATTTACGAGATAATAGGGGCTACAATCGAGAGGGTCGTTATCAAAAGTAAAATGAGAAAGTTAATTTGTGAATAATTATTAAGGGCAAAGAGGTGACTTTAAAAGGGTCCAATCAAGGTCAACGGAGACCTTTAACAGTCAAGGAAATTGCGTACACAACAACAACCAAGGCAATTTGGGGAATAACAACAAAGTAATTAGGGGAACAACAACCAAGGCAATTAAGGGAGAAACAACTAGGGGCTCGGGCTCTCAAAGACCATCTATGTACTAACAACCAAGTAATTTGCCTCCTTACCACTCCCAAAGTTCAAGTTCCTCAAGAAATGATATTGGTTGAATTAAGAGCATGTTCAAGCAATTGATGGAGAAGAATGCGTATACGGATGCCCAACTTGCTTCTCGTACCACTTCCATCCGGAATCTTGAAGTCCAAATGGGACAAAATTCACAATCTCTTAACACTAGGCCTAGAGGTGCTTTACCAAGCGATACAGTGGCAAATTCTAAAGGTGAAAATAACATGAAGCAAGTGATGGTGGTTGTTAGAAGGAGTGACAAAGGTGAGATGCATCAAAACAAAGTGAAAAGAGAATTATGGAAGATGAACATGAAATGCAATATAAGGTGATTACACAAGATGATCCTTAGCAAGTTATAATGTTTGAATTGATATTCATGATGCCGTTGAGGATATGCAAGAGAAAGTAAACCCATCTGGGGAACATGTGATTGATAAATCGGAATCGGTAGTGCAAAAGACTAAGGCATCTTTGTCAAAGCCTCCCTTTATTATTCTCAAAGGTTTGTTAAGCAAAATGGCGAGAACCAGTACAAAAGGTTCATACAAATGATGAAGGGTTTATCTATTAATATGCAATTGGTAGAGGCTTTAGAGAAAATGTATGATTATGCCAAATTCATGAAAGACCTTGTGACCAAGAAGTAGTAGATGAACTTTGAAACTATTAAGGTCAATCACCAAGTTAGTGCTATTGTTCATCCTATGGCTCCCAAGTTGGAGGATCCCGATGCTTTTACTATTCCATACACTATTAGAAGTGCGGATTTTTCTGAGGCTTTATGTGATCTTGGGGCTAGTATCAACTTGATGCTTCTTTCAATTTTTAAAAGTTGGTAGATTGGGAAACTAATACCTAATTCAATAAGGTTATGGATGGCCAACTACACTATGAAAAGATCATCAAAAGTAATTGAAGATGTGTTACTTCGGGTTGATAGGTTTATTTTTTCCACCAGCCTTGTTATCATGGATTACAAAGTGGACTATGAAGTAGCATTTATCCTTTGGATGTCATCGTGATAAAGGACCTTTATGAGGTTGACACCGGAGAGTTCATAATTGATTGGCGAGGAACAAGTGGTGTTTCTATGTACAAGTTCATGACTCAACCTAATAACAATGACATCTGGTCATTTTTTGATTTGGTGACTGATGTGATAATTGATGTCACAAGTGCTACAATTAACGTGGATGATATTTTAGAGTCCATCTAGATTAATTTTATAATGAGGAGATGGATGAGTTTTATGAAATGTATCAACTCCCTGCTAGGGATGGGTTCACATAACTACAGACCAAGAAAGTTATCTGTGGACCTTGAAAATAGGAAGACTCTTTCTACAAAGCCGATTAAAGAACCACCTACCTTAGAGTTAAAGCCATTACTACCACGCCTTCGGTATGAGTTTTTAGGCCCTTGTTCTACTTTACCAGTTATTTTTCTTCTTGTTTGACTAATGTGTAGGTAGGTTCTATGTTAGAGGTCCTGCAAATGAGGAAGAAAGTCATTGAGTGGACTTTGGCAGACCTTTGGGGTATAAAAGGTCTATAAGTCTCATGTGTTTGCATGCACAAAATTAAATTGGAGGATGGTGTGAGATCTTGGTTGTACTTCAAAGAGGCTCAATGAGACAATGCAAGAGGTAGTCAAGAAGGAGATTATTAAATGGTTGAATGTCGAGGTCGTATACCCAATATCCGATAGATCATAAACATTATCAGCTCAATATGTGCCTAAGAAAGGGGGGATGCTGGTTATTACCAATGATAAAAATAGGTTAATCCCCACAACAACTGTTACTGGGTGGAGATTTTGTATAGATTACCAGAAATAACAAGGTTGCAAGAAAGGATCAATTTTTCCCTTCTATTCATAGACCAAATGCTCGATAGATTGGTCGGACTGCCTTCAATTGCTTTATAGATACTATTCAGAATACAAAAAAATCCTTATTGCATCAGAAGATTAAGAAAAGATAACTTTCACTTGTCCCTATGGCACATTTGCCTTCATGCGAATGCCATTTGTTTATGTAGTACACCGACGACTTTACAATGGTGCATGGTGGATATCTTTACAGATATTTACCTTGAGGTTTATGGATGGTTTTTCAGTACTAGGAGAATCATTTGATGCTTCTCTTGCAAACTTGGACAAAGTATTGGCTAGATATGAGGAGACAAACTTGGTGCTTAATTGGAAAAAGTATCATTTCATGGTTGAAGAAGACATAGTCTTTGAGCATAAAATCTCAAAGAATAACACTGAAGTTGACAAAGCAAAAACAGAAGAGATCTCCAAGCTTCTACCTCCAACTTCGATGAAGGGTTTGAGGATTTTCTTAGTCCATGCGGATTTATACTGCAGATTCATCAAAGATTTTTCTAGAGAATCCCATGTGCAAGTTCTTTGAGAAAGATGTGAAGTTCAATTTCAATGATGAGTGTATGAAAGCTTTTTAAGAGTTGAAGATCAAGTTTAGCACCACTCCTGTTATCATGCCTCCAAATTGGAGCTTACCATTTGAACTCATGTGTGATACTGGTGATATTGCGGTGGGGACTATTTTGGGGGTAAAGAGTCAACATGATCTTTCACATGGTCTACTATGCTAGTAAAACCATGAGTAGTGCACGAGTAAATTACATGGTTATAAAAAAGGAATTTCTTCCCATTATGTTTGCTACTGGGAAGTTCTGTCCTTAATTGATAGGTGTCAAGGTAATTGTGCACACGGATCATGCAGCACTTCGATATCTTATGAGCAAAAAGGAATCCAAGACTTGTTGATGAGATGAGTACTTCTATTTTAGGAGTTTAATATTGATATCCAAGATAAGAAGGGTAGTGAAAATCAAGTGGCGGACCACTTGTCTCATTTGGATGAGGAGGGGAGGACATATGATGGCCTTGAGATCAATGACTCTTTATACAATGACAAACTCATATCGTTATCCATGAGAGAAGTACCATAGTATGCGAATTTGGCTAATTACATTGCTAGTGGTATTATCTCGATTGAGTTTAGTTCCAACCAAAGAAAGAAGGTTAAAAGAGATTGCAGAGATTACTATTGGGATGTGCGATACCTTTTTTATATTTACATGGGTGAATAATTAGGAGATATGTGTTAGACGATGAGCAAAAAAATGATGATGGGCAAAAAATTATTTTTGTTGCTTATCATTCTTTGCCTTATGGTGGTCATCGTGGCGGACAAAGAAACACGGCAAAAGTCCTAAATTATGGATTCTATTAGCCTACTCTTTAAAAGGATATTAGTGAGTAGGTAAAAAGATGTGATGAATGCCAAAGAGGTGATGAAATTTTAAAGAAACATAAAATGCCTCTCGCGACTATCTTGGAGATTGAGATATTTGATATTTGGGGTATTTATTTTATGGGTCCATTCATGAGTTCTTATGGTGATAGTTATATATTAGAGGTAGTAAACTATGTGTACAATGGGTGGAAGTTGTGGCTTCACCTAACAATGAGGCTAAAACTGTGGTTGCTTTCTTGAATAGGAACATATTCACGGATTTGGAACACCGAACAATCATATGTTATGGAGGATCACATTTTTGGATCAAGGCCTTTAACCATTTTCTTGGAAAGTATAATGTCACTTACAAGGTAATAACTCATTATCATCCGCAAATAAGTGGGCAAGAAGAAGTGACACACCGGAAAATAAAGAGTTTCTTATCCAAAATGGTTAATATTAACCGGACGGATTGGTCTAAGAAGCTTGATGATGCCCTATAGGCATATACAACGGCCTACAAAAAACCTATCAGGATGTTCTCGTATTGGTTGGTGTTCGGAAAGGCTTGCCATTTACCGATAGAGTTGGAGCAAAAAGCCATGTGGGATTTAAAGAAGTTGAATCTTGATTGAGATATTATCACTAACTTGCAGGTAGAACATTTGAGTGAGTTAGATGAATTCTCATTTCATTCTTATGAAAGTTCATCATTGTACAAAGAAAAGATGAAATATCTTCATGATAGTACATTTGGAACAAGGAGTTCAATGTCGGAGATCCAGTGTTGTTATTCAATTCAAGGTTAAAGTTGTTTCCATTAAGGTCATAAATAACCGAGTGTGGACGGCGTTGCACAATTGTGGCCACACTGCTTGGTTTTGACCCAACCCGCCCTGCAATTAAAAGAACTAGAGCTATGTCCTTTTTTTCTTTTATTTCAATTATCCGAAAATAACCTTACATCTCTCTAATCACCTCTTGGGCATCAAAGCATGCAAATTACCACTATACTTCCAAATTTCACACACTTGCACTTTCACAATATATGTTCACTTTCTTCTCTTTTTCTTCTCAACTTTTGTTTGTTGCTTTGTGCTTCTTGTTTTTGGGACTATCTCTGGTGGCATATGCGGAATCATGTGAAATTTGGAAAATTCCGACTGAAATAATAGAACATGATTATCTTTTGTGGCAAAACCTCAATTGCAGTCTATAATGGTCCTAGTGCGGTCGCACTTCCCCAATTGCGGACTGCAATACTCTAATTGTGGACTGAGATGCCCCATATCCCCTGCATATTTTCTCAATTCTTAACCAAGTGTTTAGCATAGTTTATGGCCAAACAATGTGATCCTCCTTTTATGTTGCATTTTTGTGCTTTCTCAGGTAGAATGGTCAGATCAAGAGGCAAGAGTGAGGTTTCTATGGGTCAAGGTGAGTCTGTGAGAAAGAGAGAAAGAAGTAAAGGGGCTCCAAATACTTCACGAGCCCCTAGTCCCAGGAAATTGATAGGCAAGAAAAAGAAAGTTGGTAGGGAAAGGGGACAGACTCAGACTGAGTCCTCCTCCTATGCTCCTTCTTGGGAAACCACTGAAGGGAATCCTGCCGCACAATCAGAAGAGATTGATGTTGAGTAATCACAACCTCAAAGTCATTCTGAGACCCAATATAAAAAGAAAAGTTCTAAAGGTGCACAAACTTCAAGTCATGGAGCATACATTAAGAAAAAAGAAATAATAATAATAATTATAATAATAACACAAAGTTCTTCTAAATCTTAAGATAAAAATTCCGATACATTCAAATGAATTTGTAGATCAACTAAATAAAATGATGATAACTAAGTTTTCCTTGTGAAAGCAAGAAATTTATTAGTTTTGACTCTGTAGAAGAAGATACCAACAACTACTATATAAAAAATACTGGATACTTTAACATCAAATGATCTTCCGTCACATAGGTATATCGTCAAACCCATAATGTCATTTAAGTTTCTCTTATTCTCTTTCTCTATCTATATATAAGTATGTATATACTTCTATGTTTAAAAGTATTAATAAAATTTCAAATGTTTATATTTCCTTGAATAGGTTAGTTCCGAAAGAAAATGCACCATAATGCTACTTAGAAATTCGGACCTTCAAATGGCGTAGGCAATAGTACAACATTAATTTTTAGAGGATTTGACAATAATGTTATATATGCAGAATTACAACGGGTTAATCTGCTACGAAACATTTGTTTAATCCAAGAATTTAACTTTCTCCCTTTGAAAATGAAGGATACCCTTTCATATTCGTGCGGAAATAATTTTTCTTACATTTATGTTTTACAATGATGATAAATAAAACACATGATCAAACAATACCTTATGTCGGATTGTATCTATCACAATATGTTTTTTCACATGGATAACTTTATGTTGCATTTTCAAGAGGAATATCAATATCGGTAAAAGAAGTCTTGGTTATGATAGAACAACCGAAACAGATGGAAGGAACATACACTAGGAATACCGTTTATAAAAAAGTATTAGATGAGATACACTTAAGTATAAATTTTTAACCTCATAAAACCTAAATTAGTATGCAAATCACATGTATCTAATTACACTTTACTTATTCATTTTTGCATGTTCGGATGAATAATTCACTTAAGGATGATTTTTAATGATCACTCACAAAAACTTATTATACTCTATTAGTTAATGTATACTTACTTACGGAAAACTTCATTTTATAATATTAATATTTTTGCATGTTCGGATGAATAATTCACTTAAGAATGATTTCTAATGATCACTCACAAATTTTTTTATACTATATTAGTTAATGTTTACTTACTTACGGAAAACTTCATTTTATAATATTAATATTAGTTTAAGATAACGTGTACTACTAAACTACTCATACATGTGCCAAAACACTAGTATCAAAGATATATATTTGAATGAGAAATATATGTCATATCTCTCTCTGTTTCTTGTTCTATTTTGCTCGATGTTAAAAAATAGATTAACCCATTTATTCACAAACTTCTTTCTATTTCTTTTTCTGTTTTTGGCCAAAAATGATTTTTCATGCCTAATTTTTTAATTCTTTTTTCCCCCGAAAATTAACAGCGCTTTCATTTCATAACCCTAGCTAAGGGTTCCGTAGGGGGTATATAATTTTATTGCATTCACTTCCGTAACAAAGTTGCGGCGGCTTTTGCAGAAAAACCCACATTTCCCGGCGAGTCTCTTCTCTTTGCCTTTTTCATTTACTCTCTGTATGCAAGATCTAATTTTATAGTTGAATTGCAGAAGGTAAGGTAAGAATGGCGGTTCCATTGCTGAACAAGAAGGTTGTGAAGAAGAGGGTCAAGAAGTTCATTAGACCCCAGAGCGACCGCAGAATCACTGTTAAGGTACTTTTTCCTGCCAAGCTTAGATTTACTTGTTTCAGTAGCTCAATATCCAAATAAGAATGCGTTTTATACCCTTCTGTTAGTATATCAATTCTATAATATTTGTGTTGTGACATGTTTCGAAATTAGAGTGCAATTTTGGCAATTTTTCGCTGAGATTGCACCTAAAGCCTGATTTTTCTTAGGTCATTTGTTTCTTAATTTTTGGTTTAAATAATGCTACCAATATGGGGATGAAGAGATTCACATAAAAATGGTGGTTATCAAAATTGTGATGACTTAATGTTGCTGCAAGATTGCCCATATATTTTATTGAATAAGTATATAATTGATCTCTCATTATTAATACCAAAACGAGACTATTTTAGAATTATATTTGTGATATATATTTCAACAACTTGAGTAGTGTACAATTACTAATAGTAGATGCCTATTCTCAACGTTCATTCTTTCCATCATTTCATCCTTGACATAGCTTCACCTGTCAAGAATACGATGTTGCATATTGTGCTTGGGAATGAGTTCAAAATAAGTCTATAAAAACGATTAGAGGTTCATAACCATCTAATTTCTTTTTGAATTATAGTTTTTCATACTTTCCAAAATTGATAACAATGAAGTGAGAATGTTTGGCTTGTTCTAGGTGACAATAGTTAGAGAACCTGAAAAGACATGTCTCTCATCTCCCTTCTCTCAAGAATTTCTATTTTCATCGCACAACTTCTTACCATATGTCGCCTCACCGCTGACTAAATCACAGCCACAGCACCCAATGCGGATCAATTTTCTCGTGTCACTACCTATAGCCGGTCACAAACACACCAGCCACCATTTTCTTATTCTGTGTTTACAACCCCCATCTATCTTCTTCAGTCTCTCTTCCCCCATTATGCCAAAAGTTGGTGTTTCTGGGCTTTGGGCTGCGAGATAATGCCCTCTCCCAATTCTTGCTTTGATTCCATTTTCTTTTTCTTTTGATTTTATTGTTAGAATGGGGAAATAAAGATTCTGATGGCCTAGTGGATTGCCTAAATGGTTTTTGGTTGGTCAATTTTTAGCTATTGCCAAGATCTCCTAAATTGTGTTCTTTATAAAAGGGGAGATCATGATAAAATCATATGTTGTCAATGTGATATGTAGATGCTCGTTCATTAGTGTTTGGAGGATCGCCTAAGTTTATTCATTCCGCGATCTTTAAATATTTTCATGTAGCCACTTGGAGTTGACATGTCCTCTCTTTGTAAGTTAGTGGAACCTAGGGATCAATTAAAACTTTTAATTTGACTAATCATAGACTTCTATTACCTTTTTTAAGGCTGTTTAATCAAATATAACACTATTTCTTTCTTCAGCCGACATCTCTCAGACAAAGAATAACCATGAAAGCAAGCAACATAGGAGCAGAATCCTACTTTTGTTTGGGTCACCGAGAATTGTAGTTTAACCATGAAAGCAAGCAACATAGGAGCAGAATCCTACTTTTGTTTGGGTCGCAGAGAATTGTAGCTTAACCTTATTCACATGACTCAATTTCAGCCGTCTCCTCAATAATTCCCTCTTTTTCTGCAAGAATTCAGTTGCACCAAATCTTCTATGTAGTACTTATCTGCTCTTATCACTATGTATTTTGTTTACATAGATACTCCAAGAAGACATTTTTTTTTGCGGATGATTTACTTCCAAATCCTCGGCCAGTGAGAAGGATGGGGGTACTAAGAATGGGATTGGGGGGATGAATATGAAAAGTTTTAATGTCATTCACATAAAATGTAAATTCAAATGCAATACTATATAAACTACCTTCTAGGTTATACCGTGGCTTGAGCTGTCGCTGTTTCAAGAGACAGCAAAGGGCTCCCCCGGGTCCTGTTCCTCTGGCTGCTCCATTTGCTGCCTTCATGGAGGATTGGTGGTGGCAAAGGAGTTGTAGGATCAAGATCTGCATGTTCAACCATTGGGAGTGCCTGCCCCCTTGTAATGGAGGCAGCTCAAGCCACTGTTATAAAACTTGGAAGTTATATTGGTTAAGGTACCGCTACTGAATTTACATTGTTTGTACGATTGTCATTGGCTGCGATTTGGAAATAAATCTTTTGCGAAAATTGAAAAGTGTATTCTTGGCAGACAGCAAAAACATTTATAGAAAACCAAATAATAATCACAAATTCGTTTTGCAGAAAACTTAGTGAAAGAAAATAAGATCAACTGCCTTTTGCCTTCATAGAACTCTCAGTTCTTTTTAAATGGGGCATTTATGATGAGAACTATTCCCTACCCCCCCCCCCCCAAAAAAAAAAAAAAAAAGGTAGTAAGTTGAACATCTTTATGCATAAAAATAAATAACTATTTCTTGAAATTACAGAATTTATTTTATAGGGTTTGAAAGCTAATCTCATTAATTAACCAATACCTACCATATTTTGGTAAGAATGGGAAATTTTGGAATACACCAACCTGTTACTCTGCATATTTTTTGTGAAAAGAAAGGTCATATTTTCTGAAATATTTGGGAATTGAACAAGTTTCCATATTCTACTAGAATAAATGGGGACTTTAAATATTTCCTACTTTTGATGCGCCTTATATTTTCTTTGCCCTAATATCCTATAAAAGGTTATTCTAGACAACAAAATTCTTTTTATTCTGAAAACGTGGAGACTAAATTACTGAACAAGTTTTGTGATAGAGTTGGGCCTTGAATGTTTCTGCTACTTGAACCCCCACTTGCACGACTTCATTATATTATCCTCTTTCTGCATTTTGTAATTTGTCAGTTTTTAGTGTAGCTTAGACGATTCTGCAAGTTTAGATGGATGGTGGAATGAGAAAGCATCTAGTCTGTAGAGTATAATTGTTACTCTATCCTCTTCTGAAAAGTACTAGTTGCATGTGTGTGTTGCTGCAGTTAGTATATTACGTATACAAAAAGAATAAATTATTAGAAAATAGCAATTGTTCTTAAACTAAATGCGATTTTTGTTCAAATGATCAAAGTGGCTGTTTTTAGATTGATACAATTGTTGAATTCAATATCTTCTGAACATGTAAAGATGATGAATTCAGTTGAATTCGTAATATAGTTGTAGTTATAGAGATAAAATATGTTATGCTATTGTATCGCACCTAACGTCTCTTTATATATGCTATATTCATAATGTCATCAAACATGCAACAAAAAACAACAACGACAACCCAGTAAAAATCATAAAACCAACAAATAATGACTTTATTAATTAATTGTAAATTTTGGACAAACAATTTTTTTAACACAACTAAATGCACACCCTTGAGCTACTTTTATAACAAAAGAAATTAAAAGTTCAAACATGTGCCATGCTCTTTTCTTTCTTTCTTTCTTTTTTCTTTTCTTTCTTTGAGTTTAGTATTAAAACTTTTTAATGTTTATATGTTTGTTTTTAGCATGATGATGGAATTTGTTTTTCGTAACCTAAGGGGTCGTTTGGTTCAATTGTGGGATAGACGAGGATAAGCCCATAGGTTAGGTTATCCATGGGATTAGCTGTCCCACCCTCTATATGGGATAACTAATCCCTCTATTTTGGTATAAAATTTATTTGGGATGAACTAATATCCATAACCAAACATGGGATATATACAATCCCAAACTCTATCCCAGGATTAGTATCCTTATTTGGGTAACCAAACGACCCCCAAGTACACAAAATGCTTATTTGTTCGTTTAAAGTTCATAAATATGTAAATATGCTAAATGGACCTCTGCATACGTAAAAAAAATTGTCAAGATTCTTGTTGGCCTTAGTCTAAATTCATCCAAGACCAAATAAAAGTTAATATTATCCTAAGCTCATTTTGGATAAATTCTGCCAATGAGTGCACATTGTTGAGGACAATTTTTCAAAATTCTAGAAAAAAATAACAAATTTATAATTGTATCAGAGTTCCCTATTAGTTTATCTAAAGTTTAAAATATTAATTGTAGATACAATTTTATATAGTATGACTGTAGCTTAATTTATTGTTTAAATTAATATTACAATGGTAGTTCTGGCTTCTACTAATTTATACTTAAAATTACATCAAAACTCTATAAAAGTTTAAAAGGAATAAAACGAGCATGCGTTGCTGATGTCTTCTATACAACAACAACCCAGTATAATCCCACTAGTGGGGCCTGGGGAGGGTAATATGTACGCAGACCTTACCCCTACCCCGAGGGGCAGATAGGTTGTTTCCAGGAGACCCTCGGCTCAAGAAAGCGACAAGAGACGATATATTAGTACTAATCAATAGACTCATAATAAAATAACATAAAATAACATAAAATAAAAATAACAGTAATATAAGAAATATAGGAAGTACGAAAAAGATGGAAGATATAATAATATCCAGCAGATAAAGCCTGCATCAGTAGCTGACCAGTACCATCCTAAGACTAACTCCTAACTGGCTAGTCTCACTTTAGTGCGATGTAGAAATACTCACAACTTCCCCCTAGCCTACAACCTTAATGCTCGACCTCCACAATTCTCTGTCAAGGGCCATGCCCTCAGTAATCCTAAGTCGCGCCATGTCCTTCCTGATCACCTCTCCCCAATACTTCTTAGGTCTCCCTTTACCTCTCCTCGTGCTCACCACAACCAGTCTTTCACACCTCCTCACCGGTGCCTCAGTGCTCCTCCTCTGAATGTGCCCGAACCATCTGAGTCTTGCTTCCCGCATCTTGTCCTCCATGGGGGCCACGCCCACCTTCTCTCGAATATCTTCATTCCTAATCATATCCATCCTTGTATGCCCGCACATCCACCTCAACATCCTCATCTTTGCTACTTTCATCTTTTGGATGTGAGAGTTCTTAATCGGCCAACACTCGGTCCCATACAACATGGCAGGCCTAACCACTGCTCTATAAAACTTACGTTTTAGTAACGTTGGCACTTTCTTGTCACACAGGACTCCCGACGCTAACCTCCACTTCATCCACCCCACGCCTATACGGTGTGTGACATCCTCGTCGATCTCCCCGATCCCCCGAATAACTGACCCAAGGTACTTGAAACTGCTCCTCTTAGGAATGACTTGAGAGTCGAGCCTCACTTCCACTCCCGCTTCCGTCGGCTCGGCCCCAAATTTGCACTCGAGGTATTTCGTCTTCGTCCTGCTCAGCCTGAAGCCTTTAGACTCAAGGGCCTGTCTCCAAACCTCTAGCCTCTCGTTGACGCCGCCTCGTGTCTCATCGATTAGAACTATGTCATCAGCAAATAACATGTACCATGGCACATCTCCTTGAATATGATGAGTTAGTGCATCCATCACCAGGGTAAATAGGAAAGGGCTGAACGCAGACCCATGGTGTAACCCCGTAACAATCGGAAAATGCTCGGAGTCGCCTTCTTCTGTCCTAACTCGAGTCTTAGCTCTATCATACATGTCTTTAATCACCCTAATGTAGGCCGCCGGGACCCCTTTAACCTCTAAGCAGCTCCATAAGACCTCCCTAGGAACCCTGTCGTACGTTTTCTCTAGATCAATAAACACCATGTGGAGATCCTTCTTCTTATCCTTGTATTGTTCCACCATCCTCCTAATAAGGTGGATAGCTTCTGTGGTAGATCGCCCCGGCATGAATCCGAACTGGTTGTCTGAAATAGACACCGTCTTTCGCACTCTCATTTCTACCACTCTCTCCCAGACTTTCATGGTATGACTCAGTAATTTTATACCCCTATAGTTGTTACAGCTCTGGATATCGCCTTTGTTTTTATACAATGGAACCATTGTACTCCACCTCCACTCTTCAAGCATCCTATTAGTCTTGAATATAACATTAAACAACCCAGTAAGCCATTTTAATCCTGCTTTACTCACATACCTCCAAAGTTCAACCGGAATTTCGTCTGGCCCGGTAGCTCTGCCCCTTCTCATCTTACGCATTGCCTCCATGACCTCATCGACCTCAATGTCCCTACAATAACTTAATTCATGGGGACTGTCGGCATTCCTCAGTTCACCTAGTACAATATCTTGATCCCCTTCTTCGTTTAGAAGTTTATGAAAGTAGGTCTGCCATCTCCTCTTAATCTGGTCACCCCCCATCAAAACTTTGCTGTCATCATCTTTTATGCACCTCACTTGGTCCAGATCCCGAGCCGTCCTCTCTCTCACCTTAGCGATTCGGAATAACTTCTTCTCCCCGCCTTTGTTCCCTCGTTCCTCATACAGACGAGCAAAAGCTGCCGTCTTAGCCTCCATTACTGCCATCTTCGCCTCCTTCTTAGCTACCTTATACCTCTCATTGTTCGCTCTCTTCTCCTCCTCACCAGTGCTCCCTATTAACCGTAGGTAAGCCGCCTTCTTTGCTTCCACTTTACCTTGGACAACTGCCTTCCACCACCAATCTCCTTTGTGGCCACAGGTGCAGTCTGAAGATATCCCTAACACCTCTCTCGCCGCCTTCCTTATACAGTTCGCCGTCGTCGACCACATAGTGTTTGCGTCCCCACTACTTCTCCAAGCTCCCATTACCGATAACTTTCCTTCCAAATCCTGAGCTGAGCTTTATCCTTAGTCAAGGCGCCCCACCTAATCATCGGGCGTCCTCGTCCTGACCTCTTCTTCCTCTTTATCATAATACCAATGTCCATCACCAAAAGCCTATGCTGCGTTGCAAGGGTCTCTCGTGGGATATTGTTGTAATCAATTATTGTAATTATTTGGAGAAAAGATACTAATAGTTATATACTTCAGAGGCTAAGTGTAACAACTTGTTTGGATGGTTGTTACCTATTATATTGTTACTTTAAATATAATGTTTGTTTTGATTGTTACTTAAATTTTATTGTATAGTATCGTTAAATCCACGTATGACGAAAAATGTCACTTTATGTAACGACGGGTTTGGTGTGGTGGCGTCGTTACCTTATTTTTTCCTCTCATTTTGCCCTTCTTTATTATTAAATAAACGTATTTTATCCTTTCCCCTATTTTTTATATAATGATTCTACTTCATATCTTATTTTTTCTTAGTAATGTTGCAAGTTTATTCTTCCTATTTTTGGTGCGTGACATCATGAAATAACGGGAAACGATACAATTTATCCAAACATTGTATTTATCAAACAATACGATACAGTACAATACAATACGATACATTATGAAACGACATGTAACAACCATCCAAACAAGTTGTAAGAAAAACTTTAATTGACATGCATTAAACTGCAAAAGCATTTCCAAAGTCCATAAGGATATAAAAGTTGGTCAAATAAGGAATGAAATTATATAAGGTGAAATTTTAATTGAATTTTAAGATTTAAATATTAGGAACTTCTACATAGTTTAAATAAGAAATGATTTTGAAAAAATAAAATTTTAGTTGATTCTGAAGTCCTAAATATTAGAGAAATAATTAAATGACTTATTGGTCTAGTGTGAGATCTACTTTTTAAGGGTAAAAAAGGTAAACGACATTTTGCTAGTGGACTTCATGCTATAATATAATAAATATAGATAATCATTGATTTGCACATTATTATTTGGTTTAGTATGCGGGTTATGAAGGTTAATTGGTTTCATGCATTGCTACAGGTCATTTTCATTACATCGACAGGGGAATGCATCTAGAGTTCCAAATGCATCTACCTTTCATCAGTCACCATGAACTGTGCTGGCTTACTAAATTAAACTAACTATTTTGATTTTTCTAAAACAGGAAAGCTGGCGCAGACCAAAAGGTATTGATTCTCGTGTTAGAAGAAAGTTTAAGGGTTGTGTGCTGATGCCCAATATTGGATATGGGTCTGACAAGAAGACACGTCACTATCTTCCCAATGGCTTCAAGAAGTTTGTTGTGCACAATGCGAGTGAACTCGAGATCTTAATGATGCACAACCGGTAATGCACTAAGCAGTCCTATTCTATCATTCGCTTAAAGTTGTTTGATCATCTTTATTCCTGGCAGCTGATTGTATCTTTTCTTGTCAGAACTTACTGTGCAGAGATTGCACATAATGTGTCCACAAGGAAGAGGAAAGAAATTGTTGAGCGAGCAGCACAACTTGATGTGGTTGTGACGAACAAGCTTGCTAGGCTACGCAGCCAGGAGGATGAATGAGCACTTTGGCTTTAGTATCTTTATAATGTCAGTGTCTGGACATGTCTGCAAATCAAATTTTGTTCGATATGGATTTTTGCCCATCCTTGTGTGGCTAATGTTAAAACTTTTCAGATTTTACGTATTTACTCCAGTCCTCTGGGTGATAAGTTGCCACTATGGTTACATTCTACATGCATCTATGGGATTTGTAGACTATATTATACAAGAGCTGCTGAAACGGACCATAGGAAACTATAGTTTAAATCTCAGCATTGGCAGAAAATGCTAGGTGCCTTGTTTTCATCTGCCTAGAGTTTAAATCTCAGCATTGGCAGTAAATTTTGTTGATGTTATGCAAGCTAATCCGGACACAAGACTTTAGAGTTTTGTTACAGAAGAAAGATCCAAGTAAGGTGATTGAAGCATTTTGTTTGGGATGTGCTAGTAGATACAGCTCCTCCATTTTTGTCTTGAAGATGAAAAGAAATTTTGAGAGTTTACTTGAGAAACTGCTTATCTTATAAGTATCAGTTGACCATCTTAATTTGATTCTTACTCTTGTTTGACATTCGTTGACGTTAGTTCAAGTTCGTTCATTTATACGATAATGCTAGTCACTCTTTTTAAGAACTTGGTCTCTCCAAAAGAGTGTTTCTGAATGTGCTTGTCCATTTCTATATCGGTAAAGGGTCAAATATACCCATGTATTATGAAAAAATATTTAAATATACCTTTTTATTATACTATTTTGGTCTGTTGTTTTGTTCATTGTAGATAATAAAATTTTTATGAAATTTAAATCCATAAGGAATTTAGATTTTATCATAAATTAAATATATACTAGTCAAAATAAATATTATGGGCTAGTATAATTGAGTCAATTATTTAAATCTAATTAAATTGATTTAAATAAAGGTTTAATGTATTACTAGCCCATTACTTAGTCTTCTATCAAATGGGTCAGCCCATGAGCCTCAAGCCCAATAGCCCACTAGGGATTTCTTGGAGGCTACTCCATCCCATCCTATATAAAGGAGTCAAAAGACAAGGCTAGAACAAATCAAGTAAGTAGAAGGAAAGGCTAAAGAAGCTCTAAAGAATAACATCAACGTCTCCCTCCACATCTGCAATCTTCGTCTATGGTCAAAGGCGAACTCAAATCATAGGTGGACGGTTTCAAATCTTCCGTTCGTGATAACACAACACTAAATCCCGATTCGTGACGAACGTCAAGTTGTTCGTGATGCACCACAAATCTGGAATCTGTCAAGTTCAAGATCAAGCTCTCGAGCTCTTGAACCATCATTCGTGGGGAAAAGAATCAGATGACTATATCTCTTTAGATTTGAGTTATTCTAGAGATTATAACCCCATCACTTGAAATCGAATATAATATTTGTCACTATATTTCTTGTCTTGATTATTATTTTTCAGGAACAAAATTTAGTTGTCACAAATTTTGGCATGCCCAGTGGGACCATCTCTATTCTCATCTCTTCTCAACTCTCGATAGTGAAGATCACTAAGATGGCTTCTAAGAACATCGACTCAAAAGTTGGTGACATTAAGTTTTTTTTCTCTGACGTTGAAAGTATCCTGAATGCTACTATAGGGAGTCTTGGGCTAGTCACACGAAGCAAGGCGATCATTTTGGGACAACACTCACTCCAAGTGTCATCTACACTAATGCATGTTTGGAGATCTTCATTATCTGGAGAAGAAAGGTCCTTTTCCAGCAAATCAGAAGGAGGAGATAATATTGCAGAAGCTGTGGAGAAGTATCTTGCTCAACTCACTTTATACAAGACCAAAAGTCCACTTACCTAACCCGATGATGAAGTTTTAAGCGTTGGATCTACGCCAATCTCGCCACATGACATGTTCTAAACTGAGTTCAATCTATGGGAAGATCTCAATTACTCTTCATCATCTACAATAATCATAGAGGCAATAATGACTAACGCTTCGACAATAAAGGAGAAACTCGTAAATCTGACAAAGGCGATTGAGGGCTTAAAAAAGTATGCTCAAGATCAAGATGTCTGTATCGCAAAATTGACATGCATAGTTGAAAGCATGATGGATGATAATCAAGTCATGTATCTGGAAAGCTTCCTGAAGTCCGCGAGAAGGCTGTTCCTCCAATAAAACAAGTTTCATCTACCAAAGAACTTCAAGTCTCCTCCAAAGGATCATTCACCATCTAACAATTGAAGGAGTTCATCATGGGAACTATCAAGGATATGTATGAGGTCACTGTAAAGTCTTCTCTCATGTACACAAAGTCATGTACTACAAGAATCGATAGCTTGAAGATGCCTGCCGGTCATCAACCTCACAAATTTCAGCAGTTTGACGGCAAGGAAAACCTAAACCAACATGTTTCGCACTTTGTTGAGACATGCAACAATGCTGGGACTTATGGAGATTACATTGTCAAGAAGTTCATCATTCTCCTCTCACTAAAAGGGAATGCTTTTGATTGGTACGCCAACCTCGAGGCTGGATCTATTAATAGTTGGGATCTACTGGAACAATAGTTTCTCAACTGCTTTGATAGCACAAGGCGTACTGTGAGCATGGTGGAACTTACGAACACTCGCCAACGAAAAGATGAACCAGTTATTGATTTTATCAATCGATGGAAGAATGAAAGCCTGAATTGCAATAGGCTAAATGAAGCTTCTGGCATAGAGATGTGCATCCAAGAAATGCATTGGGGACTTCATTACATCTTGAAAGGAATTAAGACGAGGACATTTGAAGAACTTGGCATCCGTGCTCATGATATAGAGTTGAGCATGGCCTCTGCAAGAAATGAAGGGCTGCCTCTCTACGAGTCTCACAAGGGAAAGGATAAGCAAGAAGTCAAAAAATGGAATAAGTTTGTACCAAAAAGTGAAAGCAAAGAATCTATGAACGTCAATGCCTCTCCCGTGAAGTTTGCTACGAAAGTGAGAAAGAAACAGAGTATGAAAATAACTTCCTCTTAAGACAATTCAAATCAAATTTGACTCTTAAAGAGATGCAAGAAAAAGAATACCCATTTCTAGATTCCGACATGCCTGCAATATTTGAAGAACTCCTCGAGCTAAAGCTTATTGAGCTGCCAGATGAGGCTGGAAAAATCAATGGCCCAAATTATTGCAAATAACATCGGCTTGTAGGTCACCCTCTTGAGAAGTTCTTTGTCTTCAAGGACAAAGTTATGAATTTGACCCGTCAAAATAAGATCGATCTTGAAGACGAAAAAACGAGCACAAACCATGTGTTTATTACCTCGTTCCAATTGAGATATGCACCTGTGAGGAAATAAAGATGAATAATTTTTGGAGGACGACAAAGTCCAATTTGATCAATGTGATGAAAATGGTTGGACTCTAGTGACTCGTTAAAGACACCGTAAATTGAGTCCGCAAAAGGAATCAACTAAGCAACCTTCAAGGAATAAGATGGTAAGGAGACCAAAGAAGCAACAAATGGTTAAGTACCCAAAGAAGGTGAGGATAGAGACACACTATTATCAAAAGCCACACCACCCGGTGACTTTGTGAGAATTCTTTCCAAGTTGGTTTCGCATGAGGATTTCTGACGATGATTGAAAGGACTTGTGTTATAGTGCTGATAAAGACGAAGAGGAAAAGAATTAAGTCACATCAAAACCATATCCATCATCGTCTAAAAGGCTTATTAAGTTCCCTTCCAAGAAGAAGATATCTGTAGTGCTAAAATCACCTTCACTGAAGACGAACTTCTACTCGGTGAGTTACCACACAGTCTCCCTTTGTTTATGATGGGTTATGTGCTCGAGCAGAGGATAAATAGAATCTTGATAGATGATGGATCTGTAGTTAACATTCTTCTTATTCGCACAATGAAAGAACTCGACATCTCAACTGAAAAACTTTCTAAAAGCCGTCTGATGATTCAAGGATTCAATCAAGAGGGACAAAGGGCCATACGTGCTATCAAATTGGAAATCACCATGGGAGATATGCAATCAAGTGAATAGATGCATGATGATTGCCGTAAAGACTTCATACAATTTGTTGCTTGGTAGGCCGTGGATACACGAGAACAAAGTGTTCCCATAAACTTACTACTAATATTTGAAGTATAATAAAGATGGAGTCAAAAAGAAGATAGTTGCTGATGATAAGGCATTCGCTGAAGCCGGGACATATTTCGCTGATGAAAAGTTCTACTTGAAAAAATACATCGTGAAATGAGTAAAAGTTGATGACATCATGAAGGCCAAAGGTGATAATATCGTGTCCAAAAGTGCTGAAGTAGCCTTTAGTGAAGATAAAGTTACAACAGAAGCATACCAAGTTTTACAAACTCATTAAAAGAATGCTGCAACTTCAAGCAAGAAAATAGCTCTTATTTCTCTACATCCCAAAAGTGAATAAAGATGAAGGACAATCATCAAGCCTCCAAAAAGATGCGCCAAAATAATTAACCCTTCCTATCAAGCAAATTGATACCCTTCCTATCATGCCTCAAAATAAGGCACTCCCCATAAAGCGCACCAATGAAGGTTTTGATCTGAATGCTTACAGGTTATTCGCAAAGACTGGATATGATCCCAATGAACTATCTAAGCTAAGGAAGCTCTGACATGAAGCTACTTGGAAAACAAACTCGATGAAGGATAATAAATATTTGGGTAAAGCAATCACGTGAGGGCCTGGGTTACAAAAAACCCCCACTAGTTCACATCTCCATAAGAACAACAAGTAATAACTATATCACAGTGGAATATGAACTTACAGATCCTAATAATAGGCCTTCTATCTTTGATTGAATTGGAGAACCAACTACAAGAACTTATGTATTTGAGAGGTTGGGGCCATTGAAAAAGACGATGAACAAGTCTCAAAGAAAGCATAGAAAAATAAGAGGACATGTGTCATCGAGAGTCTAAAGTATCTCCAAAGAGTATCAAAGTCTGATCCTTTCAGAATGAGGCGACAATAAGAACTTTTGATTTCATGCGGAGAGGTACTCAAAGTGAAGACTCATATAGTGATCCAGACCAAAGAGCGTGACAAAGATGAAGAAAGTGTAGGATCTGCATACCACATTATTGCGAATGAGGAGCAATACGCTTCATTTATAAAAGGAGGTCAACAAATATTTGGGAGACACCTATTGGTGTGGCCACATATCTTTCAATGATGGTGATCCCTAAAAAGACGAATATGCCAAGGATGCTCCCTAGTAACTAGGAGAAGGAATTAAAATGACAGTTGATGCATTGAAAGAAGTCAATCTTGGCACTGGGGAATATTCTAGGCCCACCTATGTAAGTGCCCTACTAACTGCATATGAAGAAAGCACTTATGTGGAGCTACTAAAAGAATATAGAGATGTATTTGCTTAGAGGAACAAAGAAATGCCTGGTTTAGATCCTAAAGTATCAGTTCATCATCTTGCGGTCAAGAAAGGAGCTCGCCCTGTTAAGTAAGCCCAAAGACGCTTCAAGCTAGAATTGGTCCCATCAATAGAAGCAAAAGTCAACAAACTCATTGAAGTTGGTTTCATTCGGGAGGTTCAATATCCTACATGGATTTCAAGCGTTATTCATGTGAAGAAGAAGAATGGCCAAATTCAAGTTTGTGTCTATTTTAGGGACCTCAATAATCCATGCCCTAAAGATGAATTTTCGCACCCCATCCCCGAGCTTATGATTGATGCCACCTCCGGATACGAGGCAATTTCTTTCATAGATGGATCATCTGGCTACAATAAAATATGGTACCGAAAGATGAAGAGCTTACTAAATTCACACAACTCGAACATGACACATAAGGAAGAATGAACTCTTGAGAAGAACTACCCAGCCCGCGTAACGAATAAAATGGCTGAACGGATGCTATGAACCTTTCTTAGAGAATGAGAAACAAAATATACAAAAATAATTATAGGGAATCGTACTCAACATCTTACTATTACAGCGTGCAACCTGATCCAAACATGACACCGTTGCGGCATACAACCCGATCCAAACCACATACCCGTGGCAGCATGCCACCCAATCCACATATAAAAATAAATAAGGAAATACCTATCAAGCCAAAATTCTTATACCTACAAAATGACCAAATATTGACCACAAGCATGCCAAGTGTATAAATACAACCCTAGGGAGACGGATAGTGCCATACGCTACAAAACTCAAGCACGACTAAGGTTGTCACGCCCCCTTTTTTCCTCTTCGCATCGGAAAATCGGGTTTATGACATTTTTGGGTATAGGACAACTCATTCCTTTTGGGAACTGGATTTTGCATTTGAAGAGTCGCCACCTAATAATTTAAGGTGCATTAGGACACCTATAGGGTTCATTTCTAAGTTTGCTTGATAACCAGAGATAGGGTAAGGGCTTGAAATTATCCCAAGGAGAATGTTTTAGGCACCCCTCAGGATCCACTAGTGTGGTTCTCGGCCAGACAGTTTTGTGAATTTTGTACAATTAGCAAATATACAAGTATAAGCTCAAGTAGTAGGGGATTTGAGTTTGAACACATAAGAGTTTGAAAACAATTAAAAGGGAGAATTGTGAAAAAAAAGAGAGTTATAGTTCTACAAATACTTGAGAATATAAAAGAAGGGGGAGGGGGGGGGTCCTAGGTTTATTTATAATATGGATCACATTAATGCGATACTTGGTATGACACTCCTCAGAATAGGGGATACACGTACAATCTTTCACATACACGCCATACGTCTACAAGCCTCTAAGAATACATAAATATCATAAAGGTTGGGACAGAGTCCCACCATACCAAACAATACCTGTCTAAATCATACTAACCAAACAAGCAACTCCGAAGTAAATAGAGCGCACCAACATCTTCCACTGAGCTGATAGCCTACTTGGAGGGTTCTCAACCTGTCTATCGGACATACGGGCATGAAACGTAGCGTCCCCAGGCAAAAGGGACATCAGTACAAATAATGTACTGAGTATATAAGGCACATAAATAAATACATAAGATACATGAAAGAAATATAGAGTACATGACTCAACCTGTAAGTCTGAAAAACTTTGTAAATCATAAATTACTTTTAGCATCATGCGTATGCGTATGAATGTCATGTCGTGCATAGGTACATGTTTCGCCTCTGAGGGCATCCCATCATATCATATCGGCCACTGTGGGCAAAATTATCATCGTATACCAGCTGATCAGGTGGTGGTGCGTATATAACACCATAACCTTTCCCATATCCCATATACATATATATACATACATATAAAACGCCATTTGAATACATATATATATATATATATATATATATATATATAACGCCGTTTGAATCATATTTACATATATATGCGTATATAACGCCGTTTGAATAATATTTCAGCCACTGTGGGCAACATCATCATCATATACCAACTGATCAGGTGGTGGTGCATATATAACGCCGTAACCTTTTCCCATATCCCATATACATATATATACATACATATATACGCGTATATAACGCCATCTGGTTATGGGTTAATGCACATGAATGCAATGCATGAAAAGTACGTTAATAATATCTTTTGAAATTGTCATAAGACCATTTTGTCTTTGAGCAATATCATAAAGTAAACTCTTTTCAACTTTCATATTTTTCTGAGACCCATGATTAGATGATAAAATATTATGACACACGGAAATTCAAGAACATAAATATCTCTAATACTTCTATGAATTGAGTCATTCATGGAATTTGTGCATTTGCACATTTCGTTTGTATCGTATGGATCATGCCAAAAGAAAGAAGGGATAGCCTTAACATACCTGGAGTAGGGAAAAATCCGTATGATATTCTTGGAAAAGATTGCACCATGGTCTCTCCGAATCGTAAAATCCAGTTGCAATTATCTTATGAAATCTCGTATGAATTTTTGGTAATATATTTCGTATGCGAAATTGAATGAATTTCATTCCCTACTTTATTCACGTCGTACAAAATATGGTGCCGTTAAGATTCTTCTTTTCTGGTGCTATGGGCTTACTAATACTCCAAAATTGAAATTGAATAAACTTCAGGGGAAGGGTTCTTGAAGTTCTTGAAGATTGGAAGTTGTAGGATGATATTTATACGTGATTTTTTCAAGTTGTATGTAATCGTATGAATAACACTAGTAGTTGTGAATTTATCTGAACTTTGTAAGGTACTTACCGATGCAAAAATTTTGAGAGTTTTTCCTTAATAATGTCTTTAAGGGTTGACACCTTGCAAAGTTATGCAAGAGTCACATAATGACTCATGTAGGGGCTGCCATGTTTTTTTCGGCTTTGTCTTTATCCAAAAACTTCAATTAATTAACCATTAATTATTAATTATTAATAATTAATCTATTACCCGTATAATTTAAAAATTAACACAAATTACTTAAAATATTACTCACTTTGTACATAACTTATACACCTTACTATCATGGCCATGTAGTACCTTGTATGACACTAGTCCATAAATACCAGATATTTTAGCTCGAGCCGTATTTTACCTCCAACATGCCAAACTTCAACAAAATTCGTTTTCTTCGATATTACTCACCCTCTTACCTTTACGAATTTACTCATCACTTATAATCCTTATAATTCCCAAATAATCTTTTCCTTGGACCAATGTTAATTACCTTACGACAAATTTAGTATACATTACTGCAGGGTCCAATATCGTCGTAACTTATTACTGCAGGACGTAACATCAATCGTAATATATTACTGCTGAGGGTAACACCATCGTAACATATTACTGTAGAGCATAACATCGTCGTAGTATAATACTACAGGACGTAATATTGACGTAATATTGCGGGGTGTAATATAGACAAAGCAGTAGCACAAGTAGTGATAGAGAAAAGAGAGAGTTTTGAGTAAAGTGTGTGTTCTGAACTCAGATGGTTCCTCCCTTTGAAAGAAAAGAGGGTGGGTATTTATAGTTTTGAAAACAGGCGAAGAATAATGTAATAAGTAAAGTCTTAACACAAACATGGAAACAATCACAAGTCGGAATCAATTACCAGAAGTGACTCCCTTTAATTAAGGAATCACTGTTTAACGGGTAACAACAGGTCTAATTAAGGAAGGAAAATTAGTTTGGAAACAGATTGATTATTTCCATAAAAGGTAGTAAAAGCATACAATAGACAATCAAGTCTAAGTACAGAATATGCCTATTTTGAGAAAGGATTCAACAAGGTAAAACATCATAGTAAAGGGAAAGGAATCAATTAATTTTAAATAGGCGAGTGAAATTAAGGGTCATAAAAGAAAAACTTTTGCAATCAGTCACAAGACCAAGATCAATCAAGGAAGAAACATGATTCTGCACTTCAGTGTATAAATAGAGTGAACAGAAGCATCAGACATGCGAGGCCAAGCACATTGGCAGAAGAAACAACACACAATAGTAGCAGAAATAAGCATAGGATTCAGTAGTGAACAAAGTTAGATAGTCAGGGCTCACACGTATAGCCAAAGTGAAGAAGAGAGTCAAAACAAGTAAAGGTCTCACAGTAACAAGTGAGGAAATCTTTTGAGAAGTTAGGGTTTCACCAATAGTCGAGTTAAAAGATAGTAAAACTCAGAATCGGATAAGTCACATAAAGAGAAGAGAAAGTTTGAAACAAGGAACTTTTGATCGAGTCAAGTATACATAAAAACAAGCAATTTCAGACCAAAATACCTAGGGTTTTCCACAATAATCGAGTTTAAAAGATGGTAAAACTCGGAATCAGATAATTCAAGCAAGAACGGAGAACTTAATCGAACAAACACATATTTAAGCAAACAGTTTCAGAACTTGAATGAGATAAAAAAGGAATTAGGGTTTTCAACATGCTGACTCAGATAGAAGAACAACATGAGCAAAATATAGCAAAATCACAAACACTTTAAAATCAGAGAAGTGATCTTTTGGAATAACTTAAAGGAAAACCCTAATCGTTGAAAAAAATGAAGAGTCGTTTTAAAAGAAAAGTTGAAGAACCTTCGAGAAAACACTTAAGAAATTCATAGTAAGCATAGATCTATGGCAGATCTGAAAGAAAATCAAAAGATCTTAAAGATTAGGGTTTCGAAAGACCCAGAAAAGGTGAGAAAGACCTTGAAAGTTACCGATCTAACCAGGAGAGTCAAGGATATGACTCGAACGGCCATGGCTGGCCGGAGAAAGGTCATGGATGACTGGAGAAAGGCCATGACCAGAAGTCGAGCAAGGACTGGACTAGATTCCCTCGAGGTCTGGCCATGAAACCATAGAAACAAACAACCAGGAGCCATAGGAGCCACTACACATCTCCAATGGCCATGGGAGGCCACAGATTAGGCAGGGTTTAGGGTGGGATTAGATGGCGGCGGCTAGGGTTCATAAGGATTTCAGAGAGAATTGAGAGGGAAAGGGAATTCAAGGGTGGCGTTTGGTGAAGAATGAGGTAGGGTAAGGGGTCGTTTAAGGTTAAAAAAGGTAAGGGGGAACGGTGGCCGTTGATCTAAATGATCAATGGCCTAGATTTAAAAGGGTAGGTGGGGAATCCGGGTTTGGGTAGGTTTAATTGGGTTAGGGTCGAGTTTAATTGAAATTGGGCCGGGAAATTGGGTTTAAATTGGGGTCAGATTTAGGTTACAATTGAAATGCAATTGGGCTATTATTTAATTAGCCAATTTTTCCCTTTTAAAATTATAAAAATAGTAAATTAACTTCTGGAAACAAATTGAAAGCACTAAAATGGTTTATAACATATAATTGACAATTTAAAAATACAGGACTTAATTTTTTGAGTATAAAATACAATTGAATCTTAAAAGGGCTAATATTGTAATTATATACAATTTAGTTTAAAAAATACTAAATAAATTTGTAAAAATATTCAAAAATTACCCTAGCTATATTTTAGCATAATATAAAAGTCCAACAAATGAATTACCAAAATAATGATTATGAAAATAATTATTGGGGTTTTTATGGATAAAAGGGGGAAATAAATTGATCTAAAAATCTTTAAAAATTATGAAAAGATAATAAAACATTTGGACATGCTTATATATGCATATATATATATATATATATATGCTATTTTGAAGGTATTTTGCATATTGAAAAATATATAAGGAAAAATTGGGTATCAACAGCTGCCCCTCTTTACCCGGAAAGGATGAAAGAGTTGTCGGGTAAAGATATGATGGCCAATTTTGACCGAGCAAAACGGTTTGAAAAATATAGGCTCCACCCTAGCTTCTGAGCTGCCTACATATCCCTGGTTTTACAGGAATCAGGCCATATGTAGTTCAAGATCCGTCAACGGAGTATGCCGATGGAGACTTTTCAAGAACGGACACAATATATAGGGCCGAGTGATTGGCAGATTTGTGGGAATGGTTAGGTTTGACATGGCTGTGGGAATTGGAGCGGGATCGCTCTTGCCGGGATGGCCGTTGCTTGCCGGTTTACCTACAATTAGAAACAATACAAGCATATATCGTGCGTAAATTTAAACATGATGCAAATTCCTAGTGGACCATGAATGTTGTCTTCAGACGGTTTGGACGACGTCCTTAGATCATGACGCCCTGGGCCATGAGGAGCACAATAAAGGATTCGCAGGCCATGAAAATAATGCTCTCGGGCTATGAGGATGGTGCCTCCGAACCATGTTGCCTTTGAATTAATGACATGCAAAAGATTAAAAGGGGTCCTCAGGCCATGACATGGTGTTCTCGGGCTTGGAAGATGATGCCTTCAAATGATGATGCCTTCGGATAATTTGGCGATCTTTCAGCCCATGACATGTAGTATGAGATGATCTTTCAGCCCATAGGATGCAGTGTGAGACGATCTTTCAGCCCATGAGATGCAGTATGAGGCAATCTTTTAGCCCGTAAGATGCATCATGAGGCGATCTTTCAGCCCATGAGATGCAGTAGCATGATACAGACAAGACAGAGCTTAGTCTTGCAAATTGAGGGGTAGAACTTAGCCCGTAAGAGAAATGAAATAAACGATGCTTGAGATAGTGCTTAGTTTTGAAAAAGAAGTGGGAGACAGATAGCCTTATGCAAAGATGCGAATGTAGATGGAGGTAGAGCTTAACCTCGGAAGGCAAAACAGTAGCCTTATGCGATGCAAATGCAGATGGAGACAACGTTTAGTCTCGGAAGGCAAAATGGTAGCCTTATGCAAGTTGGAAAGCAGCACAGTAGCCTTATGCAATGCAGATGCAAATGGAGACACCATTTAGTCTCGGAAGGCAGAATGATAGCCTTATGCAGGAATGCAGATGGAGGTAGAAAAGGCAGAATGGTAGCCTTATACAAGTTGGAAGACAAAATAGTAGCCTTATGCAATGCAAATGCAGGTGGAGGTAGAGCTTAACCTCGGAAGGCAGAATGGTAGCCTTATGTAGGAATGCAGATGGAGGCAGAACTTAGCCTCAGAAGGTAGGATGATAGCCTTATGCAATGCAGATGAGAATGGAGACATCGTTTAATCTCGGAAGGCAGAAAGGTAGCCTTATGCAAAAAGTAAAATACAAATGATAGCAAATTTTCTTAGCTGATAGCAGTTTGCGATGTCGTGATTACTGAGAGCATTATGATAGACGGAACGTCACTGGTGTATGTTGATAGTCGTGTTCCTGAATGATGTTTGTCCCATGAGTGTATAGTATGTTTGATGATTTCACAATCCAAGTGCCTGCATCCAAAAAAAAATCGTGAGTTTTGTAGAGGGGGGAGGTTAGTTCGTATCCCCGCTGACTTTGCTTGACTTTCTCGGATTTGATCTGGTGATACTGTATGTATCATTGGGGTAGCGTTGCTAAACAAAGATATTTCATTAATAAACATACATGGTTTCGTAAAGATATGACATAAGTGTATAATTAAGAAATAGCTTTTAGATGAACCGACGACTGTGATGTGGTTTGGGACATTGCAACCTCTCTTGCTACGGAATTTTGAGGGTCCTCCTCAAAATTTTGCCCCAGTTTAATGGGTTGATGCTTCTAACTATTGCTTGTGATGATCGGCTGAAATTACTTCGGAATTTTGAGGGTCCTCCTCAAAATTCTGCCCCAGTTTCCAACTACGGGGGGAAATGAGGATTTTATTGAGTTGGGACCGAACCCATAGGGCTGCCTACGTATCCCCTCTTAAACGGGAATCAGGTCAGGCGTAGTTCAATTACATCATACAAAGAAAGCATAAATATTACACATAGTAACGCTTGACTGCATCTGAATTGATCGACTTCGGCCAGACTTCTCCATCCATTTCTGCAAGTATGAGAGCTCCTCCTGTCAGAACCCGGTTAACCATGTATGGACCTTTCCAGTTAGGAGAGAACTTCCCCTTGGCTTCATCTTGATGCGGGAAAATATTTTTTAACACCAGCTGTCTCGATGTGAATTGTCTAGGCTTGACTCTTTTGTTGAAGGCTCTGGACATTCTGTTTTGATAGAGTTGACCATGGCAGGCTGCATTCATTCTCTTTCTGTCTATAAGGGCTAGTTGCACATAACGACTTTTTACCCACTCCGCGTCTTCGAGCTCAGCTTCTTGTATGATCCTTAAGGAAGGAATTTCTACCTCGGCGGGAATAACTGCCTTTGTACCGTAAACCAGCATATAGGGGGTTTCCCCCGTTGATGTGCGGGCAGTGGTGTGACATCCCAATAGAGAAAATGATAACTTTTCGTGCCACTACTTATGCTTCTCTATCATTTTACTCAATATCTTCTTGATATTCTTATTGGCGGCTTCTACAGCTCCATTCATTTGAGGCCTGTAGGCTGTGGAATTCTTGTGTTTGATCTTGAAGGTTTCACACATAGCTTTCATCAAGTCACTGTTGAGGTTGGAGCCATTATCAGTAATGATCAATTCTGGTATCCCGAATTAATAAATAATGCGGTCGCGAACAAAGTCTGCCATGACTTTCTTAGTCACTGCTCTGTAAGATACTGCTTCGACCCATTTGGTGAAATAGTCGATGGCTACTAGGATAAACCGGTGTCCATTGGAAGCGGCAGGCTCGATTGGTCCAATAACATCCGTTCCCCAGGCGGCGAACGACCACGGTGAGCTTGTTGCATTAAGCTCATTTGGAGGTACCTTTATCATGTCTGCATGTATCTGACAGCGGTGGCATTTCCAGACTTTCTAGGTGTACATTTCCATGGTTATATAAAAGTAACCTGCTCGGAGTATCTTTTTTGCTAAGACAAAACCGTTCATATGGGGACTGCAGGTCTCGGCATGAATTTCCTCTAGTAGCCTGGATGCTTCTTTTGCGTTGACACACCTTAGTAATCCCAAATCGGGAGTCCTCATATACAGGACTCCTCCGTTGTGAAAGAAGTTGTTGGACAATCTCCAAAGTGTGCATTTCTGAGTAGGATTTGCAATCTCTAGCTACTCTCCTTTTGCCAAATATTCCTTGATGTCATGAAACCAGGGCTTTTTGTTTGCTTCTTTTTCAACATGGGCACTGTAAGCTAGCTGATCATGGATCTTTACTGGAATGAGGTCAATGAAATTTTTGTCTGGATGTTGTATCATAGATGACAGGGTAGCCAATGCATCGGCGAACTCATTCTGGACTCTGGGAACATGTTGGAACTCCGTCTTCGTGAACCTTGTTGCGCCCCCTTTTTCCTTGCGGAAGCTGGTTCATGACATTTGGGAGGACAACTCGTTCCCTTTCGGGAATTAGGTTTGGATTGGAGAGTCGCCACCTAATGATTTGAGTGCATTAAGACACTAGGAAGAATTTGATTTAGGAAACCAGAGATTGGGTAAGGGCTTAAAATTATCCCGAGGGAAAGGTGCTAGGCACCCCTTAGGATCCACTAATGCGGTTCCCGACCAGGCTACGATTGTGACTTTAAGTACAAATAACATGAAGGTGAGTAAGACTTCAAATAAGAGGGGATTTGCACATAAGGGTTACAAATAGGTGAAATTAAAAGAAAACAAAAGAAAAGTTGAATTTTGAGAAAATAGTTTGAAAGTAAACAATGAAACAAACAAGTAAAGGAAAAGGGGGTCCTAGGTTTATAAATAATATGGATCACCCCACACAACATCCGGTAATCACTCCTCAATGAGGGGCTACACGAGATGTTATCGCGTGGTCATCATATCTATATCTACCTTTGCCACCCCATTAAGGTATTAAAGCGCGGATTGGTCTTGGTTACTTATTGCATGCTATTACCCGTCCCATTCCTATTAGTCCCAGAGGTACTTAGGACTACTAATCCTAAAGGGAAGGGGCATTAGGCTTTGTAGTTTCAAAGGCAAAATTCTAAGACGACAAACAAAACACACATATGACAAGTTTGGGGAGAAAGCACATAAACAAATAAGGCTCAACAGACCTCCTTAAAACCAAAGAAAAACACATAGTTTAGCATGTCTTGCACATACTACTTAGGGTCTGATTAAAACTTAAAAGGTTGAGGCATACTGATTTATTACATATTTCAGATAAGAAATCCGAATCAGGCCTGCCTGCTGGTTGTAGTTAATAAGAATCTGACAAGTTTACCTTATGGTTTGCCTAAGTGTTAGACGAAGACCTATAGGCATGCTATCTACTAATTTCAGAAATGAAGAGGTAAACAGATTACATATAGATTAGAATAATACAAGTTCTGCAATCGATAATGCATTACTACTGACAGTTTAAACTTACAAGCGAGTGAAACAATTCATATTTGATTAGAACCCTTATAGGCATGCTTTCTATGTGTTTGTTAACTTAAAACACATTATCTAGGTGCTGCATTTTATTACAAACGCGATATCTGATTTCACTGGTTGTTAAAACCTATAACATATTTACCTAATGAGAGGCAAGTATACAAGAATCAGAAAGGAATTATAGGCATATTATCTACATGCATGTGCATCCTATAGACATGGTATCTATATACGAATGCAGAGATTCTTATAGTCATGGTATCTAAATGGGGATGTAGAAGTTCTTATAGTCAAGTTATCTACATGAATGCAGAAATTCATAAAGACATGTTATCTTCATGAATGCAGAAATGTAGAAATTCCTATAGACAAGTTATCTATGTGAATGCAGAAATCAGAAATTTCTATTATCAGGATATCTACATGAATGCAAAAGTGCAGAAACTATAGGCAAGATATCTATATAAATACAGAAGTGCAGAAACCCTATGAGCAGGACATCTACATGAATGCAGAAGTGCAGAAACTATAGGTAGGGTATCTGTATAAATGCAGAAGCGCAGAAACTATAGGCAGGGTATCTGTATAAATGCAGAAGTGCAAAAAACCCTATGAGCAGGACATCTACCCCTTGCATGCATGGTTAGCCCTCCCTTTTCACTAATCACCCCAAAAGTTTATTACAATCCAAAAATAAAATAGAGAAAATACATCAGAAAATTGAAAATTACAACCAAGGAGAGCCTGATTCAGACTTCCTGTCTGAAGTATAAAGTAAGCCAACTCCCAAGATCAAGACCCAAAGCCTTTATCTTATTTGGATGTGTCAGAGTTCCCTAAGAGCTTCATATGGGCTCCGGGCAGTGCTCACATCTAAGTGCATTGCAGGATTAAGTCATAGTGTAGTGTGGAAGGGCCAGCCCTCAAGTGTCCAAGTTTAGAGGGAACTCAAGGTCCCAAGGCAAGGCTCACAGGAGGGGGCAGAACTTAGAAGCTAAGAGTGAATGCAAGTGTAGAGTTCTGAGAGAGGGGAAAGGGGAAGTGGCAAAGAGGCAAGGACAGGTTAGTGGGCATACCCAGCAATGGGAAATGCTGGCACACCCCACAAGCCTGTTAGAACACATTGTTTTAGAGGTTAGGATCCCCTAAGGTATTAAGCTCAAACCATGAACAATAACTTGCATATTGCCATGTTTTAAACTATAACTCAAAGCACATAAAGGGAAACAGGGGCAGGTATTCACAGCAAAAACAGGCAAAAGAAATTAACATGCTAGTTAAATATTCAACTTTGCAGAAGTAGTAAAGTAGACATGGATACAGAAAAACTGTAAATAAACACATTGTGATGATGCTGAAACTTAAATTAGGACATACCAGTTTCAACGAAAACAAACAAAGAAAAGTAGTAGGTCTTGCAGACAGGCCACAATGCAGATAAGAAGAGAATGTTATTGTGAGAGAGTATGAGTTTAGAAGGATTCTGATGTCTAGTGTGTGAATGAGGGCTGTGCCTTTTATAGTGCAGAAATCAGGCAGAAATAAGGTAAGAAAATAGTTAAAGAACTGATTGTCAATCAATTACACAAGGCTTCCCTTAATTAAGGGATTCCGATTCAAACGGGTAAAACCATTTAAGGAAAGGAATTAATCAACACTTTGTACAAAGTAGGCAATTAGGGGTGAATACATAAAAGTCATTTAAGGACAGGGTTTTGATAACACACGGTTTGTGCAAATAAGGTAAGAAGATCAATTAACAACCAGTAAATCAGAGGGTCTGAGACTTTTTTATGAATGAACCGGGTTAGAAAGATGGGGAAGGTTTTAACTTAAGGAAAATTAGCAAACAATGGAAGGAAATCAATCAGATCAAAATCAGAGGGAAGTACGAACTAATCACAAAATTTGAAAGTCACTTTAGAGGGAGGTTCATCATATATAAGGAGCATGTGAGCATGGAGGAAAATTGTCATGCCATTGTAAAATCAGTAGAAAATTCAGTGTAGAAGAGTTTAGCAAAAGAGTCAGAATCATATGCAAACAAGGAAGTCCAAACTCAGTTCAGAGACTCAAAGTTAGTTTGAAAGAATAGGGATCTTTTGAAATAAAAACCCTAGCTAGAGCAAATCACAAAGCAAAGATGAGAGGGCAAGCAATTGAATCAAAATGTGTTTAGAAGTTTCAGAAAAGAACTGAAACTTCTTCATGCTTCTTTCAACAACAGAACTCATGAGAAAATATGATAGCAAAGTAACATGCAAACATAGTAGAAGGATTCAAAGAACATAATGGAAAATACTGATAAGAACAGTAGAAGAAGCATGCTAGAAGAAACTTAAACAGGGCTCATCAGAAGGCAAATAAAGAAACTTAAGAACTTAGTAGGAAAATACAGTAGAAGAACAAAAGGACACCGGAAAAGTACAGTAGAAAAACATATAGGAAAACACAGTAAGATAAACATATAAGAACATGGTAAAAAATAAAAGATCACAGTAGAAGCAAATACACATAAAGGAAAAAGAAAGTCAGAAAATACTTAAGCATTTTCTCAGAAAACCCTAGATCGGAAAAGAAATGGTTTTGAAAGTAATTTTTTGAAAGAAAAGTTAGGGAAATCGTTTGAAAACTCAAGGAGAGCATAGATACACAACGGATCTAAAGAAATCGGAGAAAGCCTCGAAGGGTTGGGGTTTCAGAAGAACCCTAGAGACGAGAAAGGCTTTGAAAGGTCACCGATCTGAGTCGAAGAGGTCAAAATCAGGCTCAAACCACAATGGAATGCCGGAACAGAGCCGGAGAGGGCTGTGGAACCTTGAATCGGCAGAGGCCTGGGTGAAAAACTTTGAGATCAGACCTCGAATCTTCAAGTATCAAGTGTATAAGAGCAAAGGGAGGTGAGTATAGGGCTCCCATGGCCTGAGAAGCCATGGATTCCGGTGGTTTCAAGGTTGAAGACGGTGAGAGGCGGCTAGGGTTAGGGAATGTTCGAGAGAGTTTGAGAGAGGGGAGGGGTTTCAGGGGTGGCGGGCTAGGTGAAATGAATTAGGGTTGGGGGGTGTTTGTGAATTAAAAAAGGAAAGGGGGAATTGTAGCCGTTGATCAAAATGATCAACGGCCTGGATCAAAAGGGAAGGCCGGGCGGGTAAAATAAATGGGTTAGGGGAGGGTTAAATTGAAACTGGGTCGGCCCATTTGGGGTTTGAAATTGGGTTAATTGGGGAGACTGATTTGGCTAGAATCGAAATAGTTAGGGCTAAATTTTAAATAGCCAAAAATAGTGAAGTGATTTCTGGAAACAAATTAAAGGTACCAAATTAAATAATAATGAACAAAATATTAAATTAAAAATACTGTAATCAATTTTGTAATCATAAACGCAATTAAATCTTAAAATAGGCTAATATTGCAATTAAGTGCAATTTAGCTTTAAATATACCAAATAAATTTATAAAAATGTGCAAAAAATTACCTTAGCTCTATTTTGGTATAAATATGAGAATAAAATAAGTTAATCACCAAAATGATAATTCGAGGAACAATTATTGGTTTTTGTACTCTTAAAATAGGGCAATAAATTGATTTAAAAAATCTTTTTTAAAAATTAGAAAAAATACTAAAACACTTGGACATACTTATATATGCATATACATGTTATTTTGAAAGTACTTTGCATATAAAAATATACAGGGAAAAATTGGGTATCAACAAACCTCTTTCTCAATTCCTGTACATGATGCAGACACGAGAGTATCTTGGAGTTCTCGGTTGCCCATTCTTCTCGCACCTGATGTATAAGTAGGTCTAAATCTCCAATCACTAGCAACTCTTGAATGTCCATGTCAATGGACATTTTGAGCCCTAAGATGCAAGCTTCATACTCGGCCATGTTGTTGGTGCACGGGAATCTGAGTTTGGCAGACACCAGATAATGCTGACCGGTTTCTGATACTAGGACTGCTCCTATGCCAACTCCTTTGAAGTTTGCTACTCCATTGAAAAATATTCTCCAACTGTCATAGGATTCTGTAATGTCTTCTCCTATGAATGATACCTCTTAATCAGGAAAATACGTTTTCAGGGGTTCGTATTCTCCATCCACGGGATTCTTGGCAAGGTGGTCTGCCAGCGCTTGTCCCTTGACCGCTTTCTGAGTTACGTAAACAATGTCGAATTCACTCAACTGGATTTTCCACTTGGCTAGCTTGTCAGTGGGCATGGGTTTCTAAAAGATGTACTTCAAAAGATCCATCCTTGATATGAGATATGTAGTATAGACACGGAAATAATGCCTCAGCTTCTGAGCTACCCAAGTCAAAGCACATCAGGTGCATTCCAATAGAGAATACCGGGCCTCGTATTGGGTGAACTTCTTACTGAGATAATAGATGGCCTGTTCTTTCCTCCCCGTTTCATCATGCTGCCCCAGAACGCAACTGAAAGCTCCATCCACTACTGCAAGGTAGAGTAATAAGGGTCTACCCGGCTCGGGCGAGACCAAGACTGGTGGTGTTGATAGGTACTTCTTGATTCTATCGAAGGCCTTTTGGCAGTCATCGGTCCATTTGGTGGCGGCGTCCTTCTTCAACATCTTAAAGATTGGTTCACAGATAACTGTAGACTGTGCTATAAACCGACTGATGTAGTTAAGTCTTCTCAAGAAACTCATCACGTCCTTCTTGTTCTTTGGCGATGGCAATTCTTGAATAGCTTTGACTTTTGATGGATCCAGCTCAATCCCTCTGCGACTCACAATAAACCCAAGCAGTTTCCCGGCAGGAACCCCAAATGCACACTTTGTAGGGTTTAGTTTTAGGTTGTACCTCCGTAGTCTATTGAAGAACTTCCTCAGCTCTTCTATGTGATCAGTGGCCGTCTTGGACTTGATAATACCATTATCTACATATACCTCTATCTCCTTGTGTATCATATCATGAAAAATGGTAGTCATGGCCCTCATGTAGGTGGCCCCTACATTCTTCAGGCCGAACGACATTGTCTTGTAACTGTACATTCCCCACGGTGTAATGAAAGCTGTTTTCTCAGCATCTTCTTCATCCATCCAGATCTGATGATAATACATGAAACAATCTACAAATGACTGCAGCTCATGCTTACCGCAATTGTTAATCAGGATGTGTATATTTGGCAAAAGGAAGTCGTCTTTCGGACTGGCCCGGTTGAGATCCCGGTAGTCGACATAGACTCTGACCTTCCAATCCTTCTTTGCACTAGCACAATGTTGGCTAACCATGTCGGGTATTATACTACCTTGAGAACCTTAGTCTTGACCTGCTTGGTGACTTCTTCCTTGATTTTCAGACTCATATCAGGCTTGAACATTCTGAGCTTTTGCTTTACCGGTGGACATGTCGGATCAGTTGGCAGTTTGTGAGCCACAATAGACGTACTCAGACCAGTCATGTCATCATACGACCAAGCGAATATGTCCTCATATTCCTTTACAAATTCCGTGTATTCCTTCTTTTCTGATGGTGATAAGTGAACGCTGATTCGTGTTTCCTTATAGTTTTCTGCATATCCCAAGTTAACAATTTCTGTCTCGTCCAGGTTGGACTTAGGTCCATTCTCAAAGTTCTCAACTTCTTTGACAATCTCATCTGGTATGTCATCTTCCTCTAAATCAATGTCCGTTTGTTGCGTTGTCTTATTGCATGTCACAGTCATCGGTTCATCAAGATAAGCCTTGCTATCCCGAGGCTCACCGGACTCTGGTTGTCCTGATAGTCCAGTTATTGAGGCATGCCCCTCTGCTCATAGCCTGTATGGAAGGGCCTTCCTCCCCCTCTTCCTCGAGAACAACACAACAGTCCATATAATTATCTTCTAGGAACAAATTCTTCACCGCTACAAGTGCTTCTTCTTCGTCTGACCTATAAACGATGTCAGCCTGTTGGAAAGTCTGCTCAAACGCGGTATTGGCTGCTCCAGTGGATAGTAAGGACCACGCCATGGTGGCGACTAGTTGTTGATTTCTTCCCAGGTGTAGTCATATCCTAGACCGAAAGTAGTGCCATGCTTCTTGAGTTTTATAGGCTTAGTGATTCCTTGGAAGTTTTTTCCAAGTACCTTGCCAGGTTCGTATCCACTCCAATTCAGTATACTCTCAATTTTGTTATCCCACCATTTTTCCTTGTCAACAACATTTACCCGTTCAATGTGATGGTAAGTCTCTCTTCCCAGCTTCCTTCTTCCTTCGATTACCGGAATGGTCTGGCGACTGTATATAGGGTTGCTATTGTCACCGTGAATGATCACCTCTTGGTGATTCCATTCGAATTTTACTGCCTGATGCAGTGTTAATGCTACGACCCCAGCAGCATGAATCCATGGTCGTCCCAATAGCAAGTTGTAAGATGCTAGCACATCTATCACCTGGAAATCGACATCAAACCATGTTGGTCCCATCTGCAGGCATAGACTAATCTCACAAATGGTAGACCTCTGAGAACCATCGAAGGCTTTCACATTGATTTCTCCATCCTTTATCTCGTGCAGTCCTTTACCCAGCTTCTTAAGTGTTACCAGTGGACAAATGTTGAGACTGGAACCTCCATCGATCAGTATTCTGGTGATGAAATAGTCTTCGCATTGCACGGTAATATGCAGCGCCTTGTTGTGCCCCAACCCTTCAGGTGGCAGCTCGTCCTCATAAAAGGTGATCTTATGGCTCTCCAGAACTTGTCCTACCATGTTAGCCACTTCCCCGCCAGTGATGTTACTTGGAACGTATGCTTCACTCAACACCTTTAAAAGAGCATTCTTGTGTGCCTCAGAATTTTGTAGCAAAGCAAGAATAGAGATTTGCGTCGGTGTTTTATTCAACTGGTCAATAACCGAGTATTCCTTGGCCTGTATATTTCTCTAAAGATTGTCTGGACCTATCTCAATGATGGGTGGCCGATTGGAGGCCTGCTTGCTTGACTCAGCTAGATGTTCCAGGGTATAGACTCTACCAATTCTTGTCATACCCTGTGCTGCAATAGTCTCTTTGAACCTGACCTTGCCTTTCCTCCTTGCCTCGGCTGTATAGTCCCAATGCATAGTTTTTGTATGGAATAGTGTCATGGTCGACATTGCCATTGGGATTGGCATGGCTATTCTTACTCCGAACGGAGCATGTACCTTGGGTAATAAAACTGCCACTTCAAATGGTGTGGGTGCATTTGCTGGAGACATGAATTCGACCTCAATTGGTGCTGGTGTCTTTGCAGACGATGTCGCTTCAAATTCAAGTGGTACAAACAAGTTCACCTCAGCATCCTCAGATGGTTGAATCTGGACTATGATTGGATTAAGAGTAACTATTGGCTTCTTTGGGTCATCACCTTCTGCGATCAACCTGATTGATCCCTCGGGATCCCAATCATCCTCTATTTCAATCATGTGGATACCTTCACCCT
The DNA here is from genome assembly GCF_000715075.1 of Nicotiana tabacum. NCBI lineage: Eukaryota > Viridiplantae > Streptophyta > Magnoliopsida > Solanales > Solanaceae > Nicotiana > Nicotiana tabacum. The sequence continues at coordinate 37,812,475 of NC_134082.1, forward strand.
TATGGTATGGCAGAGGGTTGTTGCGGACATTTGGAGTGGGTTCCTTTTCCACAATAATCTTGTTATCAATTAAAGTCTGGATCTTGTCTTTCAGGGAACGACATTCATCGATGGTGTGCCCTTTCATGCTGGAGTGGTATGCACAAAATTTGTTTGGGTTAACCCACTGAGAAGGGTTCTCAGGGGTTGCAGCAGGGATAGGGGTGACATAACCAACAACTTTGAGTCTCTTGTACAATTGGTCAATAGGTTTGGTGATGGCTGTATATTGTTTTGGAGGCCTGCAATCAAAATTAGGTCGGGGTCTAGGGAAGTTTTGGCGTGCGGGGGGTGATTGATAGTGGGAGGATTGAGTATTGTAGGTTTAGTAGACATGAGTGGGTTGGGGGTATCTGGGTGAGGTAGGTGTTGATACCCAATTTTTCCCTATATATTTCTTTTATATGCAAATACTTTCAAATATCATATACATACATATATAAGTATGCCCAAGTGTTTTAGTATTTTTCCAAATTTTTAAAAAGATTTTTAAATTGATTTATTGCTCAATAATTATTCCCAAAATTATCACTTTGGTGAATAACTTATTTTATTCTCATATTTATACCAAAATATAGGTAGGTTACTTTTCATATATTTTTACAAATTAATTTGGTATTTTAAAAGCTGAATTGCATATAATTGCAATTTTAGCCTGCTTTAAGATTTAATAGCATTTTATAATTATGAAACTGGTTCCAATATTTTTTAATTAATATTTATATACTATTAACGGATCTAGTGCTTTTAATTTGCTTTCAAAATTATTTTTTACTATTTTTAGAAAATAAAAGGGAAAACTGGCTATTTAAATTTTGGCCTCAGTTCGTTTCAATTGTAGCCCCATTACATTTCGATTTTAGCCTAAAATTTACCCAATTTCAAACTCAAATTCGGACTGGCCCAATTACCACTCTAACCCGACCCAACACCTATATAATCGACCCAGCCCATAACCCCTTTTAATCCCGACCATTGATCATTTAGATCAACGACCACCGTTGCTTCTTACCTTTTTAAATCCAAACGACCCTAAACCCTACCTCATTCTTTCAGAGACGCCGCCTTTGAATCCCTTCTTTCTCTTAACTCTCTCTCAACTCACCTCAAACCCTAGTCGCCGCCTCTCACTGAAACCCTAATCCATGGCTTCCGAGGCTCATCAAAGGCCTATACCAGCCTCTCATGGCTTCTACGTGCTCGTTTCTGAGGTCTTATGACCAAATCTTGAAAGGTTTCGACCAAGCCTTTGCTTGATGACTGTTCTCCGGTCGTCTTCAACCTTTGTCCAGCCAGCCATGGCTATCTGAGTTCGACCTTCGACTCTCCTGCTTAGATCGATGGTTTTCAAAGCCTTCCTCATCACCTGGGTTTCTTACGAAACCCTAATCTCTAAGGTTCCTCCGATTTTATTTCAGATCTGCTCCGGATCTATGTGTGTTTTGAACTTGCTATGCATTTTTTCTCAAAGTTTCTTTAATTTTGCTTTCAAAACTCTTTATTCTTCAACTAGGGTTTCATGTTAAGTTATTTCAAATCTCTTCTCTAATTCTCGACATGTTTTGCTGTGTTTTGCTTGTGTTGTTTTTCTATTTGAGTTAGCATGTTGAAAACCCTAATTTTTGGAATTTTGTTTGAGTTTCTTAGCCTGTTTGTTTGTATTAGTTTGATTTACCTTGTTTACACCTGATTAGCGTTGAAAACCCTAATTTTTGGGGGTTTATTTGAGGTTCTGAATTTGCTTGTTTGTTTCACTTGTTTATCGCCTCTAAACTCGACAAATTTTTGAAAACCCTAGTTCTTTGGGGCCTATTCGAGTCCCTTGAGTTTATTCGTGCAATTCGTCTGTCTGAAGTTGCTCAGCCTGATTCTTTTTGTTTCAGCATCTCTCTTCCTTATGTGATTCCTTTTTGTTCTGAGTTCCGACTATCTATCAAACTCGACTGTGTTTTCAGAAAGGTTTTTACTTGATTGTTCGCATGCTTCTGATCTTTTCCTCTACTACTAAATCACTGAAACCTAACCTACGTGACTATCATGCTATGAATGCTTGCTCTATGCTATTACTGTATGCTTTTCCTTCTCGCCATAACTTGGCCTCACATGCTTATTACTTGTGCACTTCATTTATATACTGAGTCCCTTCTGTGATTGATTTTCAAACTCGTGATTGATTTTCAAAACTTTTCCTTATGAAATTCTAATTTTTTACTCGTCCGTTAAGGGTTAATTGATTCTCTCTCTTTGTTTGGACTTACCATATCCTTTCCAAAATAAGTACATTCCTGTATTTAGACTTAATCCCTTACTATATGGTTTTACTGCTCCTTTTATGGTAACAATCATTCTGCTTACAAATTGATCTTCTTTCCTTATATTAATCCTGTTAGTGTCCGTTTGAGCAATAATCCCTTGATTAAAGGGGAATACCTGTGTTAATTGATTCTAACTGTGTTTATTTCCATGTTTGTGTTGAAACCTTATTTGTTACCTTATTCTCTACTCCTTTTCAAAACTATAAATACCTGTACCTCTTCTCTCTCAAAAAAACAAGTTCGAACACACAACATAAGTCACCACTTCTTCTCTCAAATACACTTAGGTTTTCTAAAGAAAGCATTCGAGTTTTCTCTGAACTCATAAGCTCTTTTCTCTGATTGTGTTTTGGCTGCAAGTATCCTTCTTTTCTTTGTGCTTACTTTTCTGCAACTGGTATGTCTCTTCTCGTTTAAATTCTGCCCCCTCTCTTATGTGTTTATGCTTCAGTCTTTTCTTTGTTTATTTTACTACTTTCTGCAAGCTTGTTATTCCTTCTCCTATATGAATCCCCATCCCTGAACCCTTTGTCTGCTGAGTTATGGTTCAGAAAACATGATAACCCTTGACATTGTTGTTCATGTATATGGACTGGACTCCCTGAGTCTTAACCTCTTTCAATTCCCATTCCTTTTCCCCCTTATATGTATTCTAAGCTTGAGACCTTGGTCTGGCAGTGCCCTAATCACTGCCCAGACCATAGTCTAACCTTCAATAGGTCTGTGCTCTTATTTGTTGGCTGAACATGCTTGGTCAAGGGTGTGCCAGCCTACCTTGTGGCTAGGCATGACCACCAGCCTGCCATGGCATTCCCCAACCCCCTCTCTTGCACTTACACTCATTCTTAGAACCAAAATTCTGCCCCTCTCTTGTGAGCCTTGCTTTGGGATCCATGAGCTCCCTCTGAACTTGGACACCTGAGGGTTGGCTTTTCTACACTGCACTGTAAAACTTTCTAATTAACATCTTGGGTGTAAGCACTGCCTGGAGTTCCTGAAACTCCTTGGATCTCTGAAACACCCTAGATAAGAGAAGGCTTTGGTAATCTGGATCTCGGAAGTGGTTCAATCTCATATTGTTAGATACTATGTCTGAATTAGGCTGCTCGGATGTAACTATAATTTCCGATGTATTTTTTTATTTCTATCTTATTTTTTTACTAGTCTGTAATAATTTGTATAAACTCATGGGATTTTAGTGAAAAGGGGAGGGGGGTTACTTTTCATGCACAAAAGGGTAGAAATCATGTCTATAGGTTTAATTTCTACACTGCACAATTTCACACGTAGAGACCATATATGATTTAACTTCTAAACTTTCTGCAACTATGCATATAGATACCGTGCTCATAGGGGTTTACATTTCTGCACATAATGATACCATTAGGCAAACTGTAGGCTTAATTATAAAGTTTCATATAGATACCATGTTTGTAAGACTCATATTAAAAAGTGTTAAAATCAGTTAACGTATAGAAAACATGCCTATAGGAACTTCGAGTCAGAACTGTCTCATTTGTTCAAAACAACACCAACCATTTAAATTAATATATACTTTGGTAAAACTGGCAGTCTTCTGTGATTTTCTGAACCTCGTAAGTTAACAAACATTTTCTAAACCAAACTGGCATTTTCTGAAACTCACTTTTTTCTGATAAGGTTCGTGAAACTCTTTTTTTTCCAACTAGTCTGCATGTCTTCTGAAGCTCCTTTCTTTTCTTTTAAATATTTTTCAAAATAGTACTTTCTTTTTCTGAAACTCGTTTCATTCTGATAAAAAACTGGTAACTCTTCATAACCAGTTCGCTTTTCGAAGTTGTTAGTTCTATCCAACACATAGTTGAAAGTAGACTAGTCCTTAAGAACTGCATTCGAGCGAGCCTAATGAAGACTTCCTGTCTAAAAGTATGTGTTGAACCAGTCCGCTTATCGCTTTAATTTTAAAGACCAAACCAGTACATGCAAGACATGCTAAACTCTACGGCTTATCTGACTTTATGAGGCTTACTTGAGCCTTACTTGCTTATCTGTTTCCCCTTTTACTTGCATTATGTGTTTTAATTGACGCCTAGTATTTTGTCCTTTGAAAGCTCTCAAAAGGCCCCAAATCCCTTTCCCTTTAGGATTAGTAGTCCTAAATGCCTCCGGGACTGATAGGATTGGGACGGGTACTAGCATGCAATAAGTAACGAAACTTTCCGCGCTTTAATACCTTAACGAGGTGGGATGGGTAGAATATGGATATGATGACCGGTGCGCTAATATCACGTGCGACCCCTCTTCTGAGGAGTGATTGTTGGATATTGCATTGATGTGATCCATATAATTTGTAAACCTAGGACCCCTCTCCCCTTTACTTGTTAATTTTTAAGTTTTCTTTTAAATTAATTTTCCAAACTCTCTACTCCTTCAACTCTTAAACTTGTTTGCAAAACTATGTGAAAAATCCTTTTCTTTTCTACTTGTCTGCTTAAAGTCACAATTCTAGCAAGGCCGGGAACCACACCAGTGGATCTTGAGGGGTGCCTAACACCTTCCCCTCGAGATAATTTCTAGCCCTTACCTGAACTCTAGTTTTCCTACTCAAACCCTTCTCCAAGTTTCGTAATGCACTATAATCATTAGGTGGCGACTCTCCAATTCCAAAAACCCAATTATCGAAAGGGAATAGAGTTGTCCCCCTAAATGTCGTATACCCGATTTCGACTCTTAGAAAAAGGGGGCGTCGATAGCATGGCGACTCTACTGGGGATTCTTTAGGCTTTTACCACTGCATGCTGCTTGTGACTCTATTATCTCATTAATTGCTTTATTTACTGTCTTTTATTCTATCACTAGGAAACTGACTTGGCTCTTCATGTCTTTTCTTTCCTTTAACTGCTTTCCTTTACTACTTTATTTCAATACTGTTGTAATTACTGCAATTATTGTAATCATTTATCTTATGAACGTGGAAATACATGTCAATTTGTTTCATTCTTGTAAACTGCATCTTCAACATCATATTCCACTCGTGCTAAACAAATACCATAGCAACGCTTATAATGAGTGGTTGTGCTCTTCCAATATTATCACCCTGTAAATTCAGCAAAGGCATATTTGCGGTAAAACCAGTCGATCAGCGGTGTAGTCGACGGTTCCGTGCCTTTCCCTCTTGAGTTGTCCGCTCAAGGGTACCTGTCTAATACCCCAATAGAAACCTTACTCTGTTCAATTGTACATGCATCATGGTCACACCTAGCCGAGTCAGTTATGTTGTCCACATAATGACTCATTAAGATAGCCTTGTCCGAAGCCCACTTGGTTTCCTTGAAACCCAAACGGACACCACCATATTTTGTACATTTATTTGGAGAACTAAATGCTTTTTGTGCTGATTATTGGTATTAAATTGTCGAGTCCAGTGGGGGTGAGGTCTTAACCCTTTTGTTTTGCAGAAAATGAATGACAAAGTTCCTGACTTCGGTATGGTAAACATACCTTCACTCTTGCAGACTTGGTGGAGAAACCTCCCATCGAGCAACCAAATCAACAAATGGAAAGAGAGAGTCACCAAGGCTAGTGAGAAGCTAGAATACCTGGAGTACAACTTGCTGGAATTGGAAGGGAAAGTGAGGAAAAGAGTCATCGACTGTCAAAATGCTAAGTAAGGCAAAGGAGAACGTCTGGCGATAGCATTTTTACTGGAAATCTGTGCGAGCTGGAGGACTTGATCTACGAGAACATTCAACCTGAAGAAGGTCTCTGGGACCAAGTAGTTAGGAGTCTTTCATTTTGCTTTAATGATGTAATAAGGCCAATGACCACTAGTGACATTTTACTTTCCGTTATTTAGTGTCGTTTTGGATTCGTCTTATTTTTATCAATAAAATGAGGCATTTAGCATTATAAGTTCTCCAAATTAATTTGTTGCTAGGCCTACCTCGGGCACAATGAGGCACCCAAATTAGGACGCGATTTATATTCTTGCACAATGTGTTTAAATACTGCAACATTTTTCCTCATAATTCGCGCTAACTTGTTACCTTTTTTATTTTTCTTTTATTTTTATTCCCCTCCCCAAAGGTTAGTTCGTGCATTCTGGAACCATCATCATACAGTGCGAGATCCAAGGGCCCTCCACCACCTCCTCCTCCGAGTCCTATCCGGAACAAGAACAAAAGTAAAATGGAAGATTCAAGCGCTAGAAAGGAAAGAAATGAGATTCCTCAGGGTACCCCGATTGCTAAGGAAACTGCTGCCCAACTTGAGCATAAATTATTGAAGTTCCGAGAAGAACTGGATCAAGTTCGGAACTTGGCAAATTTATCATTCTTTCTCATCGCTCCTGATGTCAACTTTCCAAATGCTCAAAATCCCGCACCTCCGCAGAACACCCCACAACCACAGATGCAACCCACTCATGCTCAACACTGCAACACATGCCACACTCCAAACAACACTCCACTACTCATTCCTGAACCACTAAACACCACAAACGACCACCTCCACAACACTCCCATCTACGTAGATACTGTACCCCACTACACTCAACCAATCTCAAGTGCACCTGAGTCTGATGACAAGGACTCTCTTATCAGAAACTTGGCAGCAAAACTCAAGAAGTTGACTAGCCGAGTCCAGGGCGTGGAAGACAACAGAGGTATAAATGGGCTTAATTATGAGGACCTCTACATTCAGCCAGATGTTGAACTTCCGGAGGGGTACAAACCTCCCAAGTTCGAAATGTTCGATGGCATGGGAGATCCCAAAGTCCATTTGAGGATATATTGTGATAAGCTGGCCGGAGTCAGAAGGGATGAGAAAATCTGTATGAAACTCTTCATGAGAAGTCTGAAAGGGGATGCTTTATCCTGGTACATCAGCCAGGACCCCAAGAAATGGATAAGCTGGGTAGGTATGGCATCAGATTTCATGGATAGGTTCCGATTCAATACAGAGAACGCACTGGATGTATTCTACATCAAGAACTTGAAGAAGAAGCCTACCGAGACATTCCGCGAGTATGCTACTCGTTGGAGATCAAAGGCTGCTAAGGTCAGGCCAGCCTTAGAAGAGGAACAGATGAACAGATTCTTCGTCCAGGATCAGGATCCACAATATTATGAGAGGTTGATGCTGATCGAGGGCCAAAAATTCTCCAATATCATCAAGCTGGGAGAAAGAATTGAGGAAGGCATTAAGAATGGTATGGTTACTAATCTTGAAGCATTGCAGGCCACAAACAAGGCTTTACAGTCTGGTGGCACGTCCAAGAAGAAGGATGTCAATGCCGTGATGGTCGCACAGGGAGCCAAATCACCACTAAAATGCCACACTTACCCGTAACCTCCACTTACATATCAGCCTATCCCGAATTACCAAGCACCTGCACCCTCTTACCAAAATCCACCGCCCGTTTACCACTCATCTCCACCCTCTACATATCAACCCACTTCACCCAGATACTCTCAACCTGCACCTGTTTACCAAGCTTATAATGCCCAACCCTCTCACTACCAATCACCTCCCACTCGCCAAAATTTCCCTAGACCTAGACCAAATTTTGACCGCAGACCGCCCAGACAATACACAGCCATCGCCGAACCAATTGACCAGCTGTATGAGAGACTCAAAGCTGCTGGTTACGTCTCCCCTTATCCCTTCCATAACTTTAGAAAATCCTTCCCAGTGGGTCAACCCTAATAAGACCTGTGTGTACCACTCCGGCATGAAGGGACATACCATTGACGAGTGCCGCTCGTTGAAGGATAAGATTCAAACTCTGATCGACAATAAGGTTATCGTAGCAAAGGAGCCTGCTCCTAATGTCCGCAACCACCCTCTGTCTGATCATAAAGGTGGAGACATTCACATGATCGAGATCGAAGATGACTGGGACCCCAAGGGGTCGATAGGATTGATTGCTGAGGGCGATAAGCCAAAGAAACCAGTGGTCACGCTTAACCCAATTGTTGTGCAGAATCAGCCTTCCAAGGGCGATGAAGTAAACATGTCTATACCTCTCGAATTTGAAGCACCTTCTTCTGCGAAGGTGGCCGGACCAATTAAGGTTGAGTTTGGAGTCCCGAAGGCACCTGCACCTTTCAAAGTTACTGTGTTACCACCAAGGGTACCTATTCCTGTAGCAATGTCAGACATAACACCGTTCCACTCAAATACCATACCATGGGATTACACAGCTGAAGCAAGGAGGAAAGGGAAGACCAAGACGAGAGAAGCAATTGCTGCGCAGGGGATGACCAGAACAGGCAAGGTTTACACTCCAGTGCACCTAGCTGAGTCAAGTAAGCAAGCCTCTGGATGGACTACTGAAAGTGGGCTCGATGATCTTTGGAGGAAAATACAAGCTAAGGAGTATTCGGTCGTTGAGCAGTTGAACAAAACACCAGCGCAGATCTCCATCCTAGCTCTTCTGCAGAGTTCTGACGCACACAAAAATGCCTTGATGAAGATATTGAGCGAAGCTTATGTGCCCAATAACATAACTGAAGGCGAAATGGCAAATATGGTAGGGCAAATACTGGAAAGCCACAAAATCACCTTCCACAAAGATGAGTTGCCACCGGAAGGACTGAGTCACAACAAGGCCCTGCACATCACCGTGCAATGCGAGGATTACTTCATCACTAGAGTCCTGATCGACGGAGGATCCAGCCTCAACATCTGTCCGCTGATTACTCTTAGAACATTAGGAAAGAGCCTGCACGAGATCAAAGATGGAGCCATCAATGTCAAAGCCTTCGATGGGTCCCAAAGATCTACTATTGGAGAGATTAGCCTATGCCTGCAAATGGGACCAACTTGGCTCGACGTTGACTTTCAAGTGATAGATGTCCCAGCATCCTACAACTTGTTGTTGGGACGACCATGGATCCATGCCGCTGGAGCTGTAGCATCGACCCTGCATCAGGCAGTGAAGTTTGAATGGAATCACCAAGAGGTGATTATTCATGGCGATGGTAGCAACCCCATATATAGTCGCCAGACCATCCCGATGATTGGAGGCAGAAGGAGAATAGGCGGAGAAACATACCACCACATTGAAAGGGTCAACGCTGTAGACAAGGATAAATGGTGGGATAACAAGATTGAAAGTATCTTGAATTGGTGTGGGTACGAACCTGGAAAGGGACTCGGCAAAAACCTCCAGGGAATCACCAAACCCATCAAGCTGAAGAAACATGGTACTACATTTGGTTTGGGGTATGAATACACTTGGAAGGAGTTCAATGACTGGTCGCCACCATGGCACGGTCCCTACTATCCACTGGAGCATCCGATACCTTGCCTGGAGCAGACTTTCCAGCCGACAGACATCATAGATGGATCAGAGGAAGATGAAGCATTAAGAATCTGTTTCTGGAAGACGATAATATGGACTACTGTGTTATTTTCGAGGAGGAAGGGGAGGAAGACTCTTCTATACAAGTTGTGAACTGAGGAGAACGCCTCATAAATTGGTCAATCAGAACCACCAGGGTCCGAAAAGCTTCGGGGTAGCAAGGCTAAACAAAAGCACCATAAATCACATTTTTACTTTTTACTAGCTGATTTTATTTCCGCATTGTCTTTAATTTTGAAAAGAGCTCTGATATTCAAAACAATTATGAATTCAATCAAAGCATTTCAGTTTATTATATATCTCGCTCTTATTATTTTTTCTATCATTCACTTTATTTTACATAACATTACTATTACTTGCCTTGACGATGAACCAACAATTGTGACTTGCAACGAGACAACGCAACAAACAGATATGGATTTAGAAGAGGATGATATACCAGAAGAGGTCGTTAGAGAGGTTGAGAATTTTGAGAATAGGCCTAAGTCTAACTTGGACGAAACTGAGGTCCTTAATCTGGGAGATACAGAGAATGTCAAAGAAACGCGCATCAGTGTTCACCTGTCACCATCAGAATAGAAAGAGTACACAGAATTCCTAAAGGAATATGAAGACATATTCGCCTGGTTGTATGATGATATGACTGGTCTCAGTACATCCATTGTAGCTCACAAACTGCCAATAGATCCAACATATCCGCCGGTAAAGCAGAAGCTCAGGAAATTCAAACCCGACATGAGTTTGAAAATCAAAGAAGAGGTTACCAAGAAAGTCAAAGCCAAGGTTCTCAGGGTAGTAGAGTATCTGACATGGTTAGCCAACATCGTGCCAGTGCCAAAAAAGGATGGGAAAGTTAGAGCTTGTGTTGACTACCGGGATCTTAACCGGGTCAGTCCTAAAGACGACTTCCCCTTGTCGAACATACACATTCTAATGACAACTGCGCCAAGCATTAGTTACAGTCTTTCATTGATTGTTTTGCTGGGTATCATCAGATATGGATGGACGAGGAAGATGCAGAGAAAACGGCTTTCATCACGCCATGGAGAATGCACTGTTACAAAATGATGCCATTCTGTTTGAAGAATGCTGGTGCCACCTACATGAGAGCCATGACTACCATCTTTCATGACATGATACACAAGGAGATCGAGGTATATGTGGATGACGTCATCATCAAATCCAAGAAAGCCAGGATCACATGGAAGACCAAAGAAAGTTCTTCAACAGACTGAGGAGGTACAATCTGAAACTGAATCCCGCCAAGTGTGCATTCGGGGTTCCTGCTGGTAAATTATTGGGTTTCATCGTGAGTCGTCGAGGAATAGAATTGGATCTGTCAAAGGTCAAAGCTATCCAAGAGTTGCCACCGCCAAAAAACAAGAAGGACGTGATGAGTTTCCTGGGGAGACTCAACTATATCAGCCGCTTCATAGCTCAGTCCACGGTCATTTGTGAACCTATCTTTAAAATGTTGAAAAAGGACGCTGCCACCAAGTGGACTGATGATTGTCAGAAAGCTTTTGACAGAATTAAGGAATACCTATCAACGCCGCCCGTCTTGGTTTCGCCTGAGCCAGGAAGACCCCTATTGCTTTACCTTGCGGTATTGGATGGAGCATTCGGTTGTGTTCTGGGAAAACATGATGAAATAGGGAGAAAGGAGCAAGCCATCTACTATCTCAGTAAGAAGTTCACACCGTACGAGGCCCGGTATTCTCTTTTAGAACGCACTTGTTGTGCTCTAAATTGGGTCGTGCAGAAGTTGAGGCATTACTTCTGTGCTTACACTACTTATCTCATATCCAGAATGGACCCTTTGAAGTATATCTTCCAGAAACCCATGCCCACTGGCAAGCTCGCCAAGTGGAAAATCCTGCTAAACGAATTCGACATTGTTTATGTGATCCAAAAAGCAATCAAAGGGCAAGCCTTGGAGGATCATCTCGCCGATAATCCCGTGGACGGAGAATACGAGCCCCTAAAAACGTATTTTCCCAATGAAGAGGTATCTTTCATAGGAGAAGATATTGCAGAATCCTTTAATGGTTGGAGGTTGTTTTTTGACGGAGCTGCAAATTTCAAAGGAGTTGGCATAGGAGCAGTCCTAGTATCAGAAACCGGCCAGCACTACCCGGTATCCGCCAAGCTCAGGTTCCCTTGCACCAATAATATGGCCCAATATGAAGCCTGCATCTTGGGGCTCAAAATGGCCATTGACATGAACGTTCAGGAGTTGCTAGTGATCGGGGATTCAGACTTGCTCATACATCAGGTTCGAGAAGAGTGGGCAACCAAGAACTCTAAGATACTTCCCTACTTGCATCACATATAGGAGTTGAGGAAAAGGTTCACAAAGACAGAATTTCAGCACGTCCCCAGAGTCCAGAACGAGTTTGCTGATGCATTAGCTACTTTATCGTCCATGATCCAGCATCCAGATACAAATTTCATTGATCCCATCCCAGTAAAGATTCATGATCAGCCAGCTTATTGCGCCCACGTTGAGGAAGAAGCGGATGGAAAACCATGGTTCTATGACATCAAGGAGTACCTGACAACATGGGAATATCTAGAACTTGCCAACGCTACTCAGAAGCGCACACTTCGTAGGTTATCCAGCAACTTCTTTCACAGTGGAGGAATCCTGTACAAGAGGACTCCCGATTTGGGTTTACTAAGGTGTGTCAAAGCAAAAGAAGCATCCAGGCTATAGGAGGAAGTGCATGCAGGGACCTGTGGGCCGCACATGAATGGTTTTGTCTTAGCAAAAAAGATACTCCGAGTAGGGTATTTTTGGATGACTATGGAAACAGACTGTATCCGGTATGTTCGCAAATGCCATCGCTGTCAGATACATGCAGATATGATAAAGGTGCTTCCAAACGAGCTTACTGCAACAAGCTCACCATGGCCATTCGCCGCTTGGGGAATGGATGTTATCGGACCTATCGAGCCCGCCGCATCAAATGGGCACAAGTTCATCTTAGTGGCAATCGATTATTTTACCAAATGGGTCGAAGCAGCATCATACAAGGCGATCACTAAGAAGGTTGTGGCAGATTTTGTCCGCGACCGCATTGTTTGGCGGTTCGGAATTCCGGAATCAATCATCACCAATAATAGTTCCAATCTCAACAGCGACTTGATGAAAGCAATGTGTGAAACATTCAAGATCAAACACAAGAACTCTACAGCCTACAGGCCTCAGATGAATGGAGCTGTGGAGGCAGCCAATAAGAATATCAAGAAGATACTAAGGAAGATGGTCGAAAGGCACAAACAATGGCATGAGAAATTATCATTCGCCTTATTAGGATACCGCACCACAGTCCGTACATCGACCGGAGCAACTCCCTACATGTTGGTTTATGGTACAGAGGCGGTCATCCCCGCTGAGGTAGAAATTCCCTCCTTAAGGATCATACAAGAAGCAGAGTTGGATGATGAAGAATGGGTAAAAGGCTGCTACGAGCAGTTAGCCCTTATAGATGGGAAAAGGATGAATGTAGTTTGCCACGGTTAGTTATATCAGAACATAATGTCCAGAGCCTTCAACAAAAGAGTTAAGCCAAGGAAGTTTACACCGGGGCAGCTGGTGTTGAAGAAAATATTCCCACATCAAGATGAAGCCAAGGGGAAGTTCTCTCCAAATTGGCAGGGTCCGTACATGGTTCACTGGGTTCTAACTGGAGGAGCCCTTATTCTTGCAGAAATGGACGGAGAAGTCTGGCCAAAGCCGATCAATTCAGATGCAGTAAAACGATATTATGTGTAACCACTTATGATTCCCTCTATGATGTAATTTGAACTATGCCTGACCTAATTCCCGTTTAAGAGGGGATACGTAGGAAGACCTATGGGTTCGGTTACAATTTAATAAAAATACCATTTCCCCGCTATTGGAACTGGGGAAGAATTTTGAGGAGGACCCTTAAAATTCCGAAGTTGATTTTAGTCCATGCATCGCCAGAAGCGCCAACCCAGTAAACTGGGGCAGAATTTTGAGGAGGACCCTCAAAATTCTGAAGACGATTTTTTAGTCATTCAGCACAGCCGTCAGAAATGTCCGCTCAGCAAACTGGGGCAGAATTTTGAGGAGGACCCTCAAAATTCCGGAGCGAAAGAGGTTGCAATGTCTTGAACCACGTCGCAGTCGTTGGTTCATCTAAAGAAAATTATTTTCGATTATATAATTACATTATATTTACTAAATCATGCATAACTATTATCCGAATTGTTGTTGTTTAGCGACGCTACCCCAATGACACACAACGTCAAGAGCCCGGGGAAGACGAACTAACCTTTACCCCTTACAGAACTCACGATTTTTCTTTGGATGCAGGCACTCGACTTGCAGTATCGTTAAGTATATTTATGTACGCATACTTTCCCAAGAATGCAACTTCTCAGAATCATCACTTGCCCGCAATTGCTATCCGTACACAATCTCCCCAGCAGTCATATTGTCGTAATCGGCTATCAGCTAAGAGATCTTACTACTAATCGTCCTTTTACATTCTTGCACTGCATAAGGCTACTCTTCTGCCTTTCGAGACTAAGCCCTGTCTCCATATGCATTTTACATAAGGCTACTTTTCTGCCTTCCGAGGTTAAGCTCTACCTCCATCATCATCTGCATAAGGCTACTCTTCTGCCTTTCGAGACTAAGCCCTGTCTCCATCTGCATTTTGCATAAGGCTACTTTTCTGCCTTCTGAGGTTAAGCTCACTAAGCCCTGTCTCCATCTGCATTTTGCATAAGGCTACTTTTCTGCCTTCCGAGGTTAAGCTCTACCTCCATCATCATCTGCATAAGGCTACTTATCTGCCTTTCGATACTAAGCCCTGTATCCATCTGCATAAGGCTACTTTATCTGCCTTTTGAGACTAAGCATTGTCTCCATCTTGCATGGCTGAAATATTGCCTCTTTACTTTTCTCGCACGGCTGCAATATCGCCACCTTCATTTAAATTCTGTACCGGCTGAAAGATCGCCACCTTTTGCATTTCATGGGTTGAAAGATCGCCAACCTATTCAAAGGCATCATAGTTCTGAGGCACCATCTACATGGCCCGAGAACATTATTTCATGGCCTGTGAATTTTTATTTACGCTCTTCATAGCCCGGGACATCATGGTCCAAGGACGTTATCCTAACCGTCCAAAGACAGCATTTATGGTCCAATGGGAACTTGCATCACGTTTACATTTATGTACAATCTATGCTGTATTGCCCACTTGCAGGTACACCGGCTAGCAAACGACCGTCTCAGTAGTAGCGATCCCGCCCCGGTTGTCGCAGCCTATCAGACTTCAACTATCCTTCTCAACTTAGGCATCGGGTCCATTCCTTTCAATAACTCTATCGGCATATTTCGCTGATGGATCCTGAACTACATATGACCTGATTCCTATAAGACCAGAGATATGTAGGCAGCTCAAGAGCTAGAGCTCGGTCAGAATTCTTTGCAAATCGTCTCTTTCAGTCAAAATTGGCCATCATATCTTTACCTGACAACTCTTTCATCCTTCCCGGGTAAAGAGGGGCAGCTGTTAATACCCAATTTTTCCCTATGTATTTATTTTACATGAAAATACTTTCAAATATCATATACATACATATATAAATATGCCCAAGTGTTTTAGTATTTTTCCATTTTTTTAAAAAGATTTTTAAATTGATTTATTGCTCAATAATTATTCCCAAAATTATCACTTTGGTGAATAACTTATTTTATTCTCATATTTATACTAAAATATAGGTAGGTTACTTTTCATATATTTTTACAAATTAATTTGGTATTTTAAAAGTTAAATTGCATATAATTGCAATTTTAGCATGCTTTAAGATTTAATAGCATTTTATAATTATGAAACTGCTTCCAATATTTTTTAATTAATATTTATATACTATTAATGGATCCAGTGCTTTTAATTTGCTTTCAAAATCATTTTTACTATTTTTATAAAATAAAAAGGGAAAACTGGCTATTTAAATTTTGGCCTCAGTTCGTTTCAATTGTAGCCCCATTACATTTCGATTTTAGCCTAAAATTGACCCAATTTCAAACTCAAATTCGGACCGGCCCAATTACCACTCTAACCCAACCCAACCCATAACCTCTTTTAATCCCGGCCATAGATCATTTAGATCAACGACCACCGTTGCTTCTTACCTTTTTTAATCCAAACGACCCTACCTCATTCTTTCAGAGACGCCGCCTTTGAATCCCTTCTTTCTCTCAACTCTCTCTCAACTCACCTCAAACCCTAGCCGCCGCCTCTCACTGAAACCCTAATCCATGGCTTCCCAGGCTCATCGGAGGCCTATACCAGCCTCTCATGGCTTCTACGTGCTCGTTTCTGAGGTCCTATGACCAGATCTTGAAAGGTTTCGATCAAGCCTTTGCTTGATGACTGTTCTCCAGTCGTCTTCAACCTTTGTCCGGCCAGCCATGACTATCCAAGTTCGACCTTCGACTCTCCTACTTAGATTGATGGTTTTCAAAGCCTTCCTCATCTCCTGGGTTTCTTACGAAACCTAATCTCTAAGGTTCCTCCGATTTATTTCAGATCTGCTCCAGATCTATGTGTGTTTTGAACTTGCTAAGCATTTTTTCTCGAAGTTTCTTTAATTTTGCTTTCAAAACTCTTTATTCTTCAACTAGGGTTTCATGTTAAGTTATTTCAAATCTCTTCTCTTATTCTCGACATGTTTTGCTGTGTTTTGCTTGTGTTGTTTTTCTATTTGAGTTAGCATGTTGAAAACCCTAATTTTTGGAATTTTGTTTGAGTTTCTTAGTCTGTTTATTTGTATTAGTTTGATTTACCTTGTTTACACCTTATTAGCATTGAAAACCCTAATTTTTGGGCTTTATTTGAGATTTTGAATTCGCTTGTTTGTTTCACTTATTTATCGCCTCTAAACTCGACTAATTTTTGAAAACCCTAGTTCTTTGGGGCTTATTCGAGTCCCTTGAGTTTATTCGTGCAATTCGTCTGTCTGAAGTTGCTCAGCCTGATTCTTTTTGTTTCAGCATCTCTCTTCTTTATGTGATTCCTTTTTGTTCTGAGTTCCGGCTATCTGTCAAACTCGACTGTGTTTTCAGAAAGGTTTTTACTTGATTCTTCGCATGCTTCTGATCTTTTACTCTACTACTAAATCACTGAAACCTGACCTACGTGATTATCATGCTATGAATGCTTGCTCTATGCTATTACTGTATGCTGTTCCTTCTCGCCATAGCTTGGCCTCACATGCTTATTACTTGTGCACTTCATTTATATACTGAGTCCCTTCTGTGATTGATTTTCAAACTCGTGATTGATTTTCAAAACTTTTCCTTATGAAATTCTGATTTTTTACTCGCCCGTTAAGGGTTAATTGATTCTCTCTCTTTGTTTGTCCTTACCAGATCCTTTCCAAAATAAGTACATTCCTGTATTTAGACTTAATCCCTTACTATATGGTTTTACTGCTCCTTTTATGGTAACAATCATTCTGCTTACAAATTGATCTTCTTTCCTTATATTAATCCTGTTAGTGTCCGTTTAAGCAGTAAAGGGGAATACCTGTGTTAATTGATTCTAACTGTGTTTATTTCCATGTTTGTGTTGAAACCTTATTTGTTACCTTATTCTCTACTCCTTTTCAAAACTATAAATACCTGTACCTCTTCTCTCTAAAAAAAAAAACAAGTTCGAACACACAACATAAGTCACCACTTCTTCTCTCAAATACACTTAGGTTTTCTAAAGAAAGCATTCGAGTTTTCTCAGAACTCATAAGCTCTTTTCTCTAATTGTGTTTTGGCTGCAAGTATCCTGCATTTCTTTGTGCTTACTTTTATGCAACTGGTATGTCTCTTCTCGTTTAAATTCTGCCCCTCACTTATGTGTTTATGCTTCAGTCTTTTCTTTGTTTATTTTACTGCTTTCTGCAAGCTTGTTATTCCTGCTCCTATAGGTATGTGCTCTTATTTCTTGGCTGAACAGGCTTGGTCAGGGGTGTGCCAGCCTACCTTGTGGTTAGGCATGACTACCAGCCTGCCATGGCATTCCCCAACCCCCTCTCTTGCACTTACACTCATTCTTAGAACCTAAGTTCTGCCCCTCTCTTGTGAGCCTTGCTTTGGGATCCATGAGCTCCCTCTGAACTTGGACACTTGAGGGCTGGCTCTTCCACACTGCACTGTAACTCTTTCTAATTAACATCTTGGGTGTAAGCACTTCCTAGAGTTCCTGAAACTTCTTGGATCTCTGAAACACCCTAGATAAGAGAAGGCTTTGGAAATATGGATCTCGGAAGTGGTTCAATCTCATATTGTTAGATACTAAGTCTGAATTAGGCTGCTCGGATGTAGCTGTAATTTCTGATGTATTTTTTTTATTTATGTCTTATTTTTTTACTGGTCTGTAATAATTTGTATAAACTCATGGGATTTGAGTGAAAAGGGGAGGGGGGGGGGGTTACTTTTCATGCACAAAACGGTAGAAATCATGTCTATAAGTTTAATTTCTACATTGCGCAATTTCACACATAGAGACCATGCCTATAGGATTTAACTTCTAAACTTTCTGCAACTATGCATATAGATACCGTGCTCATAGAGGTTTACATTTCTGCACATAATGATACCATTTGGCAAACTGTAGGCTTAATTATAAAGTTGCATATAGATACCATGTTTGTAAGACTCCTGTTAAAAAGTGTTAAAACAGTTAACGTATAGGAAGCATGCCTATAGGAACTTCAAATCGGAACTGTCTCATTTGTTCAAAACAACACCACTCGTTTATATTAATATATACTTTGGTAAAACTGGCAGTCTTCTGTGATTTTCTGAACCTCGTAAGTCAACAAACATTTTCTAAACCAAACTGGCATTTTCTGAGACTCACTTTTTTCTGATAAGGTTCGTGAAACTCTTTTTTTTTCCAACTAGACTGCATGTCTTCTGAAGCTCCTTTCTTTTCTTTTAAATCTTTTTCAAAACAGTGCATTCATTTTCTGAAACTTGTTTCACTCTGATAAAAAACTAGTAACTCTTCATAACTAGTTCGCTTTTTGAAATCATTAGTTCTATCCAACACATAGCTGAAAGTCGACTAGTCCTTAAGAACTGAATTCGAGCGAGCCTAATGCGAACTTCCTGTCCAAAAGTATGTGTTGAACAAGTCCGCTTATCGCTTTAATTTTAAAGACCAAACTAGTACATGCAAGACATGCTAAACTCTATGGCTTATCTGTCTTAAGGAGTCTTACTTGAGCCTTACTTGCTTATCTGCTTCCCCTTTTACTTGCATTATGTGTTTTGATTGTTGCCTAGTGTTTTGTCCTTTGAAAGCTCTCAAAAGGCCCCAAATCCCATTCCCTTTAGGATTAGTAGTCCTAAATGCCTCCGGGACTGATAGGATTGGGACGGGTACTAGCATGCAATAAGTAACGAAACTTTCCACACTTTAATACCTTAACGGGGTGGGATGGGTAGAATATAGATATGATGACCGGTGCGCTAATATCACATGCGACCCCTATTCCGAGGAGTGATTCCTAGATATTGCATTGATGCGATCCATATTATTTGTAAACCTAGGATCCCTCTCCCCTTTACTTGTTAATTTTTAAGTTTTCTTTTAAATTAATTTTCTAAACTCTTTACTCCTTCAACTCTTAAACTTGTTTGCAAACCTATGTGAAAAATCCTTTTCTTTTCTACTTGTCTGCTTAAAGTCACAATTCTAGCATGGACGGGACCACACTAGTGGATCTTGAGGGGTGCCTAACACCTTCCCCTTGAGATAATTTCTAGCCCTTACCCGAACTCTGGTTTTCCAACTCAAACCCTTCTCAAAGTGTCCTAATGCACTATAATCATTAGGTGGCGACTCTCCAATTCCAAAAACCCAATTCTCGAAAGGGAATAGAGTTGTCCTCCCAAATGTCGTATACCCGATTTCAACTCTTAGAAAAAGGGGGCGTCGACAGTAGGCTAGTATGTAGGAGGTGGAGGTGACTGATAAGTTGGTGGTAGAGCTTGGTAGGAGGGTGAGGGTGCTTGGTAATTTGGGGTTAGCTGATATATGAGTGGAGGCGTTGGTGAAGTTTTGTATTTGAGGGGAGATTTGGTCCTCTGTGCAACCATCACGGACCCTACGTCCTTTTTCTTGGACACACCACCAGACTGCAAGGCCTTATTTGTAGCTTGCAAGGCCTCGAAGTTTGTAACCATTCCGCTTTTGATACCCTCTTCAATCCTTTCACCAAGTTTGATAATGTCGAGAATTTGTGGATCTCGATCATCATTAGTCGTTCATAATACTACAGGTCCTGAGCCCGAATAGAGAATTTGTTCATTTGTTCCTCCTCTAAGGCAGGTCTGACCTTAACGGCTTCGGACCTCTAGCGAGCAGCATACTCGTGAAACGTTTCTGTAGGCTTCTTCTTTAGATTCTGAATATAGAACACATCCGGCGCATTCTCTATGTTAAACCTAAACTTATCCATAAAATTGAACTCCATGCTTACCCAGATTGACTACTTCTTTGGATCTTGGCTGATGTACCAAGAAAACGCATCTCCTTTCAAACTCCTCATGAATAGCTTCATGCAAATTCTCTCGTCTTTACCTACTCCAACAAACTTGTTGCAGTACGTCCTCAAATGGACCCTTGGATCACCTCTACCGTCAAACATTTCGAACTTCGAAGGTTTGTTCCCCTCGGGCAGTTTGACATCGGGCTATATGCAAAGATTCTCATAGTTCAGCCCCTCAATTCCTTTTCTTCCCTCAATGCCCTGGATCCGGCTAGTCAATTTCTTAAGTTCCTCAGCCAGGTTTTTGATAAGCAGATCCTTTTCATCACACTCAGGTGTGCTTGAGATAGGTTGGGTGGAGTGTGGCATGGTCTCCTTGTAAATAGGGGTGTTATGGTGGGTGTGAAAGTAGTCATTTGTGGAGTT
Source organism: Nicotiana tabacum (assembly GCF_000715075.1). Lineage (NCBI taxonomy): Eukaryota > Viridiplantae > Streptophyta > Magnoliopsida > Solanales > Solanaceae > Nicotiana > Nicotiana tabacum. The sequence continues at coordinate 37,833,139 of NC_134082.1, forward strand.
TTGGGGTTCTGGGATGAGTAGTGGAGTATTGTTTGGGGTATCTCAGGTGTTGCATTGGGTCTTTGGTGGAATAATGTGATGGTAAGGAGCGGGATGATTCTATTGTTTTGGGATGTTCGGAGGTGTAGGGTTCTGAGTGTTGGGAAAGTTGACATCTGGGGTGTTGAGGGAAAATGACAGGCTTGCCAGATTCCGAACCTGATCGAGCTCTTCTTGGAATTTTAGCAATTTATGTTCAAGTTGGGGTACATTTTCCTTAGGAACTTGAGTACCATGGCTATTGGTGGCCTCTACCCGTTCAATTGGATTCTCCTTTCCGACGTTGTTCAAATCTTCCATCTTGCCTTTGTTCTTGTTTTTGATAGGACTAAGAGGAGGAGTGGGTAGAGGGCCCCTGGATCTTGTGGAATAGGATGATGTTTCCAGAGTGCACGAACTAACCTTTGGGGAGGGGAATAATAAAAACAAAAAATAAAATAAAAGGTAATCAAGTTAGTGAGGAATATAAAAAGTGTTGCAGTATTTAAACCCACATAGTGCGGAATGTAAAACGTCCTAATTTGTGGGACCTCTTTATGCCTGAGGTAGGCCTAGAGACAAATTGATTTGGAGAACTTAGAATGCTAAATGCCTCATTTTATTGATAAAAATAAGATGAATCCCAAATCGACACTAAACAAACAGGAAATAAAAAGTCACTAATGGCCATTGGCCTTATTACAATTTATAAAGCGAAATGATAAAAATCCATTATATTTGGTCCTAGAAGGACCTTCCCCAGATTCGGCATCCTTGGCTCCGTCGAACAGCTTCCCCAACTCGCAAAGTTCTAGAAACAGGTATGCTCTGGCTAGGTGTCCTCCTTCTGTCCTTTCAGCATTTTGACAGTCTTCGACCCTTTCGAGAAACTTTCTCTCCAATTCCACTATTCCTCGCTCCAAGTATCCTAGTCACTTGTTGGCACTGACAGCCATGTCCTTCCATTCCTCAGTCAGCTTCTGGTTGGACTCTTGTATCTCGCGGTGTTTGCTTTTGCATTCTTTGATCCTTTTGTGCAGTTGGTTGTATTTGACCAGTTCCTCGGCCCTTTCATCTATAATCCTGTGACCTTGAGCAAACCCTGGCTGGCCTAGACCATCACGATTGTCTTCCAACCAACTAGAATAGAAAGGAGCACAATCAGCATGATACCCATCTGGCTCAATGGTTTCTCTCCCCATTATGATCTTGCTGTGCCACATATGCTGAGCTTGGCACGTGTAAGGACTATCATCATTCTAGAAGTTAGCCCGGAAATGACTCATCTTGTCGACCCTGGGTATAACCTGCTTCCTACCAGCTTGCCTCATAACTCGGAGAGGGACGTAAGGGCATGTTCCTCTCAGACCGATTAGTATTAGGAAAGGTGCATCTCTGGATCGGGCGATGAACTCCTCGGTCGAAAACCACTCGAACATCCATTGGACCCGTTCTTCAGTCAGATTATCAAATAGCTCAACCCATCCTTTGGCATCCTCCGATTGAGCAAACATATTGGGGATGTAATTAATTCGCTTTGGATGATGGAAAGCAATGTGATCATCTAAGTCCCTTCACTGAATCTCTTGTCGGTATTCGCCCCTTTGGAGGTGTTCCATGAGCAAGAGTTGAAGTAATAAATTGCAACCTTCAAAGTGTTTTGCTCTTCGTTGATACTTCTCCAAGGCTCGATATATGTCTGCAATGATCATGGGCACGATGCTGAATGGCTGCCACCAATTCCTTCCATTAGGGTCTTAGTTACCATAGCCATCCTGGTGTGGATTCTTGCTTTCTTCATCAGAAACACGATCAGCCCTAGGAAAGAAAACATGAAGACGAAAACCCTACGGTGAATGTACCCCAAGGATGTGATGGAAAACTCGTCAGGATAGGTATGCTAGGATTTGCTGTGACCGTACCTTTCATACAAATAGTCAAAAGGGATGTAGGATTCCTTCAGACATGTTAATTTTGGATTTTTCATCAAACCCATCATTTTGAAGAAACCCCTGCCTTTGTGGTTCTCAGGCATCAGCAGATCCGGAGTTTCCCATACTAGACCGACCAATCCTCCTATCTCATCCAGCAAGGGTGTCATTTCAATGCACCCAAAGCGGAATACAACCCTTTCACAATCCCAAAACAGTGTGGCAGCTTCTACTTGTTAGGTTGGATCTCCAGAAGGGATGGTAGATTTCCCAGATATTTTTAGACGAGAGTTTGATCACTAGAGTGAAGATCTTTCTACCTGCTTAGCAGTCTTGGGTGGATGTTGGTGACCATGCCGAATCTAGGGACTTCGTGTCTCATATTTCTACAAAACAAATAGGGTTACTCCCTTACCCCCACCAGACTCGACTATTTAATACCAACAATTAGCATGAAGCATTTAGTTCTCCAAATAAATGCACAGAACGTGGTGGTGTTTGTTTGGGTTCAGGGAAACCCGGTGGACTTTGGACAAGGTTATCTTAAAGGATCATTATGTGGACAACATAACTGACCCGGCTAGGTTTGACCATGATGCATGCACAATTTGAACAGAGTAAGGTTTCTATGGGGTTTTAGACTGGTACCCTTGAGCGGACAACTCAAGGGGGAAGGCACGGAACCGTCGACTGCACCGCTGATCGACTGGTTTTACCGCAAATATGCCTTTCCGAATTTAGGGGGTAATGATATAGGAATAGTGCAACCACTCATTATAAGCATTGCTATGGTATTTGTTTGGCATGAGTGGAGTATGATGTTAAGCATGATTATGAAATAATTAAAACATGTTGGCACATATTTGCATGTTAAGAAAGTGATAAATACACCAGTTTCATAATTTAAAGCAGCAATAAAGGAAAAAAACAAGAAGACATGTCTGTTCTACAGTTGAAAAGGATATTAAATGCTTAAAGGAATTAAATAAATAATTGCACATAAAGAGGTACAAATTCACAAGAACAATCTGAAGTGGTAAAAACCTATGATCCTCAGCAGAGTCGCCATGCCGTCGCACCCCCCTTTTCCCTCTTCGCATTGAAAAATCGGGTTTATGACATTTTTGGGTATAGGACAACTCATTCCTTTTGGGAATTGGGTTTTGCATTTGAAGAGTCGCCACCTAATGATTTAAGGTTCATTAGGACATCTATAGGGTTCATTTCTAAGTTTGCTTAATAACCAGAGATAGGGTAAGAGCTTGAAATTATCCCAAGGGGAAGGTGTTAGGCACCCCTCATGATCCACTAGTGTGGTTCCTGACAAGACAGTTTTGTGAATTTTGTACAATTAGCAGATAGACAAGTATAGGCTCAAGTAGTAGGGGATTTGAGTTTGAACACATAAGAGTTTGAAAACAATTAAAAGGGCGAATTTTGGAAAATTGAGTTGTAGTTCTACAAATACTTGAGAATATAAAAGAAAAGGGGGAGGGGTCCTAGGTTTATTTATAATATGGATCACATGCAGAACTTGCCTATTTGTGTGAAAGTAAAGCATGCAGAACTTGAATTAAAACAGACATCATATCCATATCTACCCTTCCCACCCCGTTAAGGTATTAAAGCGCAGATTGGTCTCGACCTCTATTGCATGCTATTACCCGTCCCATTCCTATCAGTCCCGGAGAAATTTAGGATTACTATTCTTATAAGAAGGATGATTTTAGGCTGTCTCTTGAGTTTTTAGTTGTAAAAAAGACTAAGGTGACATTCAAAACACATAGGACTGCATATTAGGGGGAAACATATAAACAACTAAGAGGTTCATATATACCTCCTCAAGTAAAGCATATAAATATCATGACTTAAACACATTTAGGGTCAGAATTTAAAGTACTACGGCAAGGGTGTTTTAATTGTTGAAGCAGACCAATTATTACATAACTCAAATAAGAAGTTCGAATCAGGCCTGCCTGCTGGTTGTAGCAGTTGCTAATTAAACAAAGGCGGATTCAGTTTTAACAATAAATTACCTAAGGCTTGCCTAAGTGTGTATTGGTGATGTCCTATAAGCATGATATCTATTACTGATTAAGAATACAGATAAGCAGTGGTTAATTTTAAACAGGCGATTTGGATCCTATCGGCATGATATCTAAACCTTATTAATAAAAGGAGTAGGTTGTTTAAGTTGACTTAGAACAGTACGAGTCGAACTGATTTTAATTAAACTAAAATGGTCTCAGATTCTATAGACATGATCTCTATTATTGCTGATTTTAAATCCTATAGACATGGTATCTACGTATTAAAAGCTGATTTTGGTCCTATAGGCATTGTATCTAATTGAACATGCAGTGAAGTAGGCAAGATTTATTTGATTAAAGTGAAATTGCTATAGGCATGATTTCTATTAAAATGAATTTTAATCCTATAGGCATGGTGTCTATTTGTGTGAAAGTAAAGCATGCAAAACTTGAATTAAAACAGAGCAGATCCTATAGGCATGTTCTCTACCATTCTAATATCTAAAACATGCATAATTACCCCATCCCTTTTCACTAGCCAACCCCAATATTTGTTAGAAAATTACAGACGAAATACTGAATTACATCAGAAAAATGTAAAAATAAGAAGTTATAACCATAGGAAGCCTGATTCTGACTTCCTCTCTGAGTTATGGAATAAACTACCTCAAATGCCACTTGTTTCAAAGCCTTTCTTAGACCTGGGTGTGTCAAAATTCCCTAAGGGTCTCAAGGGACCCCGGGCAGTGCTTACACCCATGTTTGCATAAACAGATAGAGATGAATGTAGTGTGGAAGGGCCAACCCTTGTGTGTCCAAGTTCAGAGGGAGTTCAAGGGTCCCAAGGCAAGGCTCACACAAGAGGGGCAGAACCTTGGTTCTAAGAATATAGTGGAAGTGCAGAAACAGAAATTTATTTAAAACTGGGTTGAGAGTAGTAATGAGTAAGGGTGATTTGAAAACAGTAGTAGTAAAACTTAAACTACACAGAATCAATAATTGCACAAAGGGGTCAGGGGTTTTAGGAATACATAGCATGAAGAATATGACCCTAGGAAGGGTCAGGTTTGGACATGCACAACAATAGATGATGCTGGCATGCCCACAAACCAGCCAGAGAACACAAACACATTGTGAGCACGTGATTTTTGCCTCACAAGAACTACTCCAAAAGAAATCACAAATGATTTTTCTTTGTATGCAATTTTTAGAATTTATGTGGTATTTTTTGGATAATTATTTGTGTTTTGTCCGTAAGTGTTTACTTTGTTATAGTTAAATGAAAAAATAAAATAAAAATACATGTTGCATGCATATCTAGGATTTAATTATGCATTTAAGAATTTAAAAAATCACAAAAATATGCATTTATCCTATTTTTGTCATTTAAATGTGTCATTGTGTGATTAATGTTCTGTCTTGTGTGATTAATGGTTGTTAAAGGGTGATTAATATTTTGTAAGGTTAATTTTTATTTTTATAATTAACATTAGGAATTTAATAATTAGGAATAAAATTAGAAAATGAAAAGAGTTGAAAACGGATCTGGGCCAAGAATATTTAACAAAAAATCAGGCCCAAAACATCCAAAAGACCCGGCCAAGTCCAGTCTACATGCAACCAAATCCAAACGACGCCGTAGTGGCACTTAAAATCTGGGCCGTTGATTCGTTTCAATCAAACGGTCCAGTTCAGCCCCTGCATAAATGAAACGATGGCGTTTTAGGCAATCAGATCTGAACCATTCATCTATCTTGATCCAACGGCTTAAAGAACTCACCAAGACCCGATCCACTTCACCCCCGGGCCAACCCATTCCCCCAGCTTAAACCAAACGACATCGTTCAGTTAAGTGGGTTGATCCAGGCCATTGATCATGTTTGATCTGACGGTCAAGATCAATCCACCCCACCCGTATATACGTCCTAAAACATACCCCACCCCCAAACCAAACACCCCCCTATCATGTTCATCGTCTCTTTCAAGAGACCAGATGAACCCCACCGTCCACCACCGTGCACCGCCCACGAGAAATCGCCTCACGGCGGTTACGGTGGTCCAAATGACCCCATCTTAACAACATAGCTTCCTCACAACACCCTCTTTACGGATTTGGTATTAGTTTCCCTCGAATCAGACCACAACGTCTCGAATCTTCGATCAAAGTTTGGTCTGAAAATCCAACTTTCTCCGATGGTCTCCAAATTAATACCATAGTCTCCCCGATCTATCCTCATCATGAACTTGTTAGTAGCATGGTTCGAATCTTCCTGGAACTGCTCGAATCTTCATTTGAAGATTTGAGTAAAATCTAACCCTACCCCAATGTACCCCAAACTCGCACCAGTCACTTTCCTAACCTCACTCGTAACCAAACCAAACTTAGTTTGGTTCAAATCTGCCCAGAAATGGTTGAGCCCTAAATCAAAGAATCAGAAACCCTAAAAAATTCAAATCGTGGAATTTGCCCAAATTAAATGAGGGATTGAGGTCTAAGAGACTTTAATCGAGGTATTCTCAATTGAGAATACTTCAAATAAAGTCTATTCAGCCTCAAAAGTTCCGAATCCAAGTTGAGCCTGTGTCCGTATAAATTTGAAGATTCAGAGGTATTTTTCCTACTTCTTTTTGTATCCTATGTGTATATTGTTGCTTGTTTCAGTAGTCTGTGTAATTTTCCTATCTGTTTATTTGATTCTGTCTCATACCCGTTTATTTGATCAAAGTGTAGCATTGTTTCTGTTTGTAGTGATTCTTTACAATGTGTGTAATCGACTCGATTAAGTTCATCGATTAGTTGTTTTATAAATTCTTGTTTCCGTTAATGCTGATTGAAACAACCTGTTTGTCTATTTTGGGATTGATTGTTATCAATTATTGTAGATAATCAGTTGATTAGTACTCGTCAATTAAATTATTTTTGTAAATCAATAAGTTCGTCAAATGGATGTTGTGTATGTTGATCTCTAGGCAGTTAGTTTCAGGGCATTGTCAATATACTAACAATGCTCCTGCATGTGTTTGATCTTAGTTCGATTTTCAATTTCAGTTTAAATTGTTCTACTGAGTTCTGTGTGGTGTTAATATGTTTTATTCAAGTTCAGTCTATTAGTTCCATGTTTGAATTCAGTTTTGTCAATTAGTTATTAGAAATGTGGTATGCTGGATCGATCATAGATTGCATTTCCCTGTTTGGCACAATATGTGAGGATAGAATGTATGTTTGATTTATTTTAGGAATTGGTTATTAGCTGTTAGGCAATTTAGTTTAGACAATTGTTGAATTTGGGCAGTTTTAGTCTGGGGGCAGTAATATTAAGGGATTTTCAGGGGTATTTTGGGAATGAAACAGTAAGAATAATATGTTAGTATTAGTGTGATAGTAGTGGAATGTTAATATCTATTAATTAATCCTAATGGGGAGCCAAAGGAAGTGGAAGGGGCTGAAAATCAGGAAAAAAGTTTTACTTAATGGGATTTAAAGTGGTAAAGCAGATTTTGAGTGAGATTTTCTGATTTTTGAAAAAAGAAGAAGTGTTGGGCAGACTTGTATAAAGAGAGGGCGGTGTTGGGAACTAATCTAAAAGAAAAGAGAGATAGATAGAAAGAAAAGATACACAGAAAAATTGGAAAGAGAAAAGGAATCAAGAGAGAAGTAGGGAGAACAATATAGAAGGGGACAACCAGAGGGAGAAGCAGATAAAGGAGGAGAACAAAAATCTGAAAAAGGAAGAAGAAAGAAAGAAAGAAAAAATCAGAAACAGTAAACAGAATTCTACATTAGAAGCTAGTGTTGAAGCTGTTTTATTTTTGAAATTGAGAGTTTTTTTTCAGTTTGCCTTTTCCTAAGTCTTAAAGATCAGAAATACTGTTTTCCTTGAATCTGTCCGGATTTGTTTGATCCTATTATTTGGTTTAAATCTGAAATTTCTTAAAAATTCCTGCTACTGTGCATCTGGGTTTCACGGGTCATGCTGTTTGTTGCTCAAATCTGTTGAAACATTGGTATATTCTGCTGGTTTTGTTGCTGCGGCTACTGCTGAAATTTGCCTCTTTTACCCTCATTTCCAGGTACATATCTTTAGACTCATGTCGTGAAAAACTTCAACATTGCAAATAAATGATGTTTGGAATTACAATTATGTCTTCTACTCATTTAAGTCTATTAGTTTAAATTTCAGTTTTGTTTTAGTTGGTTAATATAGTATTATACTTGACATGATAAACTATTAACCAATTGACCTTCTGAAGTAGTAAATTCTACGATAATCTTATGTATTTTGAAGTCCAGTGATGACATTTATTGTTTGAATTGTTGAGATAGGAAACATGGCAGAAAGTTGGCCATTAATTAAATTTTGTGATATTGTTGGCTAAGCGTAGGATAGTATGGAAATATCAAGAAACTACATTACTAGCATATCTCGTCCAATATTCGATTTTGTTTAAAGCTAGATGATGTTAATTGTATTTCGATCATATATGGCGTAATAACGGTTATGTGTATAACCAATAGTTGAAAGGTGAATTGATATAATCCGTTACGTTTACAATGTTGGAATATTGTGAACGGTTCATGATGTATATTTACGTTATATGTGATGTCGTCTTATTAAATCAGCTGGTAGATTAGTTCTCTTTCTTAATAACAAATGACCTAGTTATTTTAGGAATGCGATCAACTCAATTCTTAAAAAATAAAGTATAAAAAATAATGTCAATGATTTTTACAAAGTATAGACTTAGTGTTTGCAAATAACTCGCATAGGCCGAGAATAAGAATTGGTTTGATTATATCTATCCCAAACTCAATCATCATAAGCAAAATTAACCGAATAATCATAACTTTGGACTAAAAAAGGAGGTGGGATTTACAAATACGAATTGCCACATTTAAGTCAAAGATTTAAAAAATAGAGTTCGCTTTAGATATAACAATTCTTCGAAAACTATTAGTTTGTTTTATCAAATTAATTCTTTTCCTTTTTGCAAGCAATTCACTTTTTGAGTATAGAATATCATATTCACGAAAAATGGTAAATTTAGTCACAAGCTATTTATTTTTCATATCATTAATTCTTTAACTTTAGATAATTTTGAGGTATATAATTCATACGTTTAAAATATAACCCAATAAATTTTGAATTCTTTTCAAAAATTTAGAGGCGTCCCAAATAGTGATTTTCCATGACTTTCACATTAAATATAAATGGATGCAATAAACATTTGTAGAGAATTTATATTACCATTAAGATTTTTTTTTTTGCATAATTAGGGATGCGTTCGCATGACCTGATTATACTTCTAAAGGCAATTCGGATTATGCGTTCGCGCAACTTCGAGCAAACTTTTAATAAAAGGGGGTTCTTCGGAGGATGTTAAATTAATTTCATATAACCCGAGATGTGCAGTTCGCTATTTAATCATACAAGAGGGACAAATTGTTCTTAATTTTATTCTAAGCACAAGTTCGAACATAAGTTTTTATATATAATAAAAATATAAAAATATTCTCAACCTTATTGTGTACACGTATGCGTGACATGATTCTTTACATTTATAAAAAATAAATAAATATATAATACGAATATACGTACGCGTGATTCGTTTCAAGGAAGGTCTATAATTGTAAACAATCCAAACAAAAGCGGTAATAAAATCAGGCAGCAAGAAAAATGTAATTAGTAAATCAAGATAATTAAGCCAAATATAAAAATGGTTAAGCGACCGTGCTAGAACCACGAAATTCGGGAATGCCTAACACCTTCTCCCGAATTAACAGAATTCCTTATTCGGATTTCTGGTTCGCAGAATGACAAACAGAGTCATATTCTCCTCGATTCGGGATTAAAACCGGTGACTTGGGACGCCATAAAATTCCCAGGTGGCGACTCTGAAATAAAATAAACAAATCCCGTTTCGACTGTCCTTTAAGTGGAGAAAAAAACTCCTTGCACCCCCGCGGGGGCGGAAAAAGGAGGTGTGACAGCTCTGGCGACTCTGCTGGGGACTTTTATTATGAACCAGAACCACTGGTTCTAGATTCAAGAATTCGAGCTTAAAATAACTGTTATAGTTGGCTTTATTTATTATCTGATTTTTACATAATATATGCCCAATGTGCTAAATGATGTTTTTACCGCTTTAATATTATCTGAATTGTGTATATAAAACTGCTACGAAACCCTCCTTCTTTCTGAGTCTTCTGAATTTATGGTGCACACGTGCGCGTGGCCCACCTTTCTGTTAAAAGTCATACCAAATAAGACGAAGTTGGGACAAGTAACTAGGCCGGGTAGACTTTCGTGCTCCCGGTACGTTGCCCCCACTTCGGCTCAAACTGTCCGTTTGGGTAAGCCAGGTCTAGAACAATCTGCCTCAGTTTTTTCACTTAGAATAACTCAGCCTCGTACCGGATCCCTAGTAAGAAAGTCTATTTGCATCATATACATTTGACCTTGGAGACTCAACACAAAGGTTGGTTCTGTCTAGGACAGGTGAACCCAAAATGAAAAGACCATCCTGATGCATCCTACTTGCTACTTGTGCATTCATTTGCCTCGGATTTGCTTGTTGACCAGCGTAATTGAAAAAAAAAATCATTGTGAGAGTTGAGAAATAAAATGGGTCGTTTTAGAAAATTCACAAAAAATAGTTTCAAATTTTGAAAAAAAAGTGTTAAATAAAAATGATTTTTTTTTGTTTATGAGTGTCTGTTTTCAAAATGAGTCTTGATTTTGTTAAAAATAATCGCAGATACAAAATGAGCACCACCCAAAACCCACCGTCCGCAAATGCAGATGAATTTCTATTTCGGCTTCAGATGTGGTGGCATGAGTTAGGAGAAGATGGTCAAAAATGGATCATTAAGCATTTGGGAACTCTCACAGATATTATGAAAGTCAAACCACGTGGTGATTTGATTGCAACATTAGTAACTTTTTGGGACCCTATTCACAATGTCTTTCGCTTCTCTGATTTCGAGCTTACTCCTACATTAGAAGAGATAGCTGGATATGCCGGTTTTGACGGAGATTTAAGAAACCAAAGTCTTATATTCCCAAAAGCTCCCTCAGTGCATCGATTCTTTGGGCTCCTGAACATCAGTAATCAAATCAGAAAAAACAACGTTATCAACGGGTGTTGTTCTTTCAGCTTTCTATATTCAAGGTTCGGAAAGCTAGATGGATTTGAAATTCATGAGAAGGGCCTTACTAACAAGCAGAACAAAGACACCTGGCAGATTCACTGTCGCTTTGCTTTCATGGTGGCTTTTCTAGGAATCATGGTCTTCCCAAACAAAGAAGGAACAATTGATATTCGCACAGCGAAAGTCGTACAGGTCCTCACTACCAAGGAAAACCACACCCTTGCCCCGATCATTCTCTCGGACATTTATCGGGCGTTGACTTTATGTAAATCAGGGGCAAAGGTCTTCGTAGGGTGCAAAATTTTGTTACAAATGTGGATGATTGAACATCTCCAACATCACCCCAAGTTCATACAGTATGGTCCAAGCCATGATAATTTCATCGAGAGTTATGAAGAAAGAGTAAAAGATTATAAGTCTCCAGAAGGGGTCGAAGGCTGGGTATCTCATCTAAGATCTTTAACGGCAAGTTAAATTGAGTGGACTTTGGGATGGCTCCCAGTAAGGGAAGTGATACACATGTCAACCTCGAATAGTTATTTGCTACTATTAGGATTGAGAAGCATCCAGCCATATGCGCCACAGAGAGTTCTAAGACAACTAGGGAGATACCAAGTGGTTCCTGATGATGAAGATTTGAGTATGCAAGTAATCGAGTTACACCCTGAAGCCACTCTTCCCGAGGCTTTAATTCAGCAGATGTGGAATAGATGTCGATACTTGAGAGATGATACTCAAGTTCCAGACACTACAAAGGCGAGATGAATCCAGGATATGCGAGGTGGTTTGAGAAACGATCCCGCGTAGATGATGCACCAGAACCCGATCTAAGAAGGCCTATAAAAAGACCCCATGTTCAAACCTTTAACGATAAAATCCAAGAGCGGTTGATTTGGGGAGAAAAGGAAAAAGGGTACAAAGCGACTATCCATGCCTTAAAGGAAAATCTGAGGAACCTCAATTTGGAGAAAGACTTACAAGCACAAGAAGCAGAAGGCGAGAAGAAGAGTCTGGCTTGTGAGAATAAAAATCTTCACGCTCAATTTCAAAAAATGAAGAAAGCTTCTGAAACACCAATGAGGAGTTGGAAGGATCAAAAAATCATCGCCAATCTTTTGGAAAAAATGCAAGATTGTGATTCCATTTTGGCAAAAACCGAAAAGGCGTTGAGCAAAGCTAAAGAAAGAATCCAACAATTAAATGAAGAGGCCAGATCTAATAAGGAACGCCAAGTAAGGCAATCCGAAGAAGACATGGTACAATTCAAGAAGGAGAAAGACCGTTGGATACATTCAGAAACCCAACTTCATGCACAACTAGAAGAAGCGAGAAGATACAACAGAGAACATCAGCACGCAGACATCGACAGAGAAAGAGCACAGGCAAGACTCGATTAGGCCAGACTCCGAGCTCAACTAGAGTCAGCTTTAGATCATGAAGACCGTATCAAAGATATAGCCACCACTCGCCAATAGCAACTGCAAAACCAAGACCAACGTCTCCGAGAATTCAGGGCACAAATCCATAATTTAGCGGTTTACACCTCTCAGAGTTATGTAAACTGCCAAGGGATGGATTATGAAAGGTTTATAGAGCATGTACCTATTTTTGCCCGTCATCTGGCAATGGAGTTAGAAAGAATGTATCGTACGCTGGGAGGTCATCCGGGTCAAGCCCTACCATGAGCAGATGATCCAATGATTGAAAACAAAAGTGGGGAGTGGAGCATGTTCACAACTATTGAGAGTTATGTCTTTTATTTGATTTGGGTTTGTGTCGAGTTTTTAAATCATTTTTCTTGTAATGTTTTCCAAATGTAGTGTCTGGTCCATCTCTGTTTTATTTCAAGAATAAATAAAAGTATTGACAATTGCTTTACTTCCGAACTACGCAAGGTCTGATTCATGCGGGGGCATGATACGTAGGCAATCTCTATAAGATTCGACCACAATCATAAAAGAATAAAATAAAGAGTGAGTAACAATAAAAAATCAAGAAAAGCTGGGATGACACAAGCAACCGAGCAAATGCATGATAGAAAAGGGTTATTTGTCTAGGAACATTGCATCTCAACGTGTAATTATATATGTGTTAAAACTCTCAAGACTAACAAGTTTGCTCATTTCCAGAATTCAAGCAGTTAGTTTTTCTAAGAGTATACTGGCATATTATCATTATCACACCAGATCAAAAGGACCGATACCCGAAAGCATGTCTATCCCGGATGTCGATGCAGGTATTGAGATAGAGGAGATGGACGTCGGTAAAATGAAGGAAGAGATGATTAAACTTAAGCAGCAAATGGCTGAAATGTATCGGGCCTGGTCCACAGGGCAATCACCCCCATCTTACCCAGCTAACCCTGCCTCCACCCCATCACTAGCCCAAACTCAGGATAATCCTACTACCAAAATATCCCCGAGTTTCCCCATCTACCAACATTACCGAGGCACCACCTCTCATACACCGCAGTCTCCACCTCCTAAACCAGTTCCATACCCTCCTCTACCAGCAACTCCTGTCTTTGTGGCACCTCCCACAGATACATTCCATAAATCTCCTAATGAGCCTATATTCCAGGCCCAGGACAACCAATACTACCCCCCGGAGCCCACTTTCAAAGCCTCCAAAATCCATTCATTTACTCCCCGTTTTGACCTCCCAACAGAAATTGACAAGCCCGTCAAAAATACCGAACAAGAAGAGATGTTTCGGAAGGTCAAAATCCTAGAACAATCGTTCCGAGACATGCGAGGGTTAGGAGGGCAGGTCAGTGTGGCCTACAAGGACTTATGCTTGTTCCCAAATGTGCAATTACCAGTTGGTTTCAAGATGCACAAATTTGACCTATACAACGGGCACGACGATCCAGTAGCCCACTTGAGGGGTTTCTGCAGCAAGATGCGAGGAGCTGGGGGAAAAGACGAATTATTAATGGCTTACTTTAGTCAAAGTTTGAGCGGATCAGCTCTAGAGTGGTATACCCGCCAGGACCATGGGAGATGGTATACCTGGGATGACTTGGCACATGCATTTTCTTATCACTTCCAATACAATCTGGAAATCATCCCAGATCGACAATCCCTGACAAAATTTGAGAAAAAGCACAATGAAAGCTTTAGAGAGTATGGTTTCCGGTGGAGGGAACAGGCAGCAAGGGTAGATCCTCCTATGAAGGAAAGTGAAATGGTAGACTACTTCCTACAAGCCTTGGAGCCAACCTACTATGCTCATTTGGTGTCAGCGATAGGAAAATCATTCAACGAAGTAGTGAAGATGGGAGGTATGGTGGAAGAAGGCCTCAAGACGAATAAAATCATGAGTTATTCGGCTATTAAGGCAACTACTCAAGCTATTCAAGGCGAAGTAGGAGGGATTAGAAAGAAGAAAAGAGAGGAAGCGACAATGGTTGATTCAGGAACTTGGTCGGGATCCAGAGGTTCACCTCAGTACTACAGTCAACATCAATCCCACCAACCAACTTATCGCCACAATTTACCCCAACACTACTATCACCCGTTGGAACCTCATTTTTTCGTTAACCATGCGCAAGTATACAATCAGCCACCTACCCACGCTCATTGGTGTGGTCCCGTTTCACCAAATACCTACCCTTATCCGCGAACCTATCCCGGACCAGGCTTCAGATCTAATCAAGCATTCAGGGGTGAAAGAGGGCAGAAAAAGAAAAACTTCACTCCACTGGGAGAATCCTACACTAGTCTGTTCCACAGGTTGAGACAGCTAGACATGCTAAGGCCGATACTATCCAAGCTGCCCAATCCTCCTCCGAAGAATCTGGACTACACCGTTAGCTGTGAGTATTGTTCTAGTACACCAGGCCATGATACAGAAAAGTGATGGCATTTAAAGAATGCAATACACGAACTGATTGATACTAATAAAATTGAAGTTCAAACCCCCAAAGCTCCCAATATCAACAGAAATCCAATGCCAGCCCATCAGGAGGCTAACATGATAGAAATAGTTCGGGCTGATGGGGAAAAAAAGAAGCCATCACAAACCGTCATGATGATTCGGTCTCATGAAGACAAGCCAGATAAGAAGTTAACAGAGGAGAAATCGGTACCTAAGCAGAAGAAAAATGGTGATGAACCATCTGTGGAAGTTGAGAAAGGATCTTCGAGCAAAGTTGCTACGACGCAAGAGGGATCAAAAGTGATTGTACCGGGGGTCGCCAGAAAGCCCATCATAGTCGTGGAAGGAGCTCGTGTAGATCGGGTCATTATCAAGCCAGTAACCCAGTTACCAGTGATCAACAACAAGGCCATTCCATGGAACTATGAACGGGTGACGGTAAAGTACAAAGGAAAAGAAGTCAAGGAAGAAGTCTGCGAGGTGCAAGGCTTGACTCGTTCGGGAAGATGTTTTACTCCCGAAGAGTTAAGAAAAACTAAAAATCCAACACCAATGAAGAAAGCTGTGACGGAAGAAGAAGTAGAAGAATTCTTGAGAAAGATGAAACTCCACGACTATTCTATCATGGAACAATTGAAAAAGACACCCGCTCAAATTTCATTATTGTCATTGCTGATCCATTCTGACGAGCACCGTCAAGCTTTAATGAAGATCCTAAATGAGGCACACGTTCCTGACAAGATCTCCGTGAATCACTTGGAAAAAATAGCCAGCAAAATCTTTGAGGCAAACAGAATCACATTTTCTGATGATGAATTGCCTGTGGAAGGTACTGAGCACAACAGAGCTCTTTACCTCACCTTGAAATGTGAAAGCTCCGTAGTAACCCGGGTGTTGGTTGACAACGGGTCAGGCGCAAACATCTGCCCTCTCTCCACTCTAAGCAAGTTAAAAATAAAAGAGGAGAGGATCCAGAAGAATAGTATTTGCGTACGGGGGTTTGACGGTGGAAGCAGAGATTCATTTGGCGACATAGTGCTGGAGCTGACAATAGGGCCAGTTGAATTCACGATGGAGTTTCAAGTGTTTGATAAAACTGTTTCCTATAATTTGCTGTTGGGTCGACCATGGATCCATGCTGCTAAAGCAGTCCCATCAACACTACACCAGGTGGTCATGTTTGAATGGGATAAACAGGAAATAGTTGTGCATGGGGAAGACAGTTTAAATGCTCACAGCGGCGCCATTGTACCGGTCGAGGGAATAGAAAATGACCAGGGACCATGGGTTTACCAAGTTTCCGACACAATGTCGGTAAAAAAAAATTCTAGAGGGGAAATACCTTCCGATCTAAAGATAACTTCTGCATCAGTCATGGTAGCCTATGAAAAGTTAAAGAATGGGTTTTTACCCAGCAAAGGTTTGGGCTCGTCTTTGCAAGGCATTACACAACCAGTATCTCTCCCCGAGAACTGGGGAACTTTTGGTTTGGGATTCATACCCACTGTCACAGATGTGAGAAAAGCCAAGAAGCCAAAACAGAAGGCATGGGTCCTTCCAAAGCCAGTCCCACATCTATCAAAATCTTTTGTCAAGCCCGGTTCCAGAAATCACCCAATAACAACCATTCCTAAATCCATGATTAATCCTGAGGAGGAATTAATTGAAAGATTCGAAAAGCTGTTTGACGATGTGAATATGGTGGAAAGCGGTGAAAGTTCTAGCAACGCAGAAGTTCAATTCGTTGGGCCAAAGACAAAGCTTAATAATTGGAAAGCCACTCCTCTCCCCATTCGAAAGGAGTCTTGGTAGTTTATTTTGATTTTCCTTCAGTTTGTTTGGGTTACCTCAGGGTTGTAATCCCAATGTTTATCTTACAGTTTGTTTGAAGTGTGCAAACCTTGTTATCTTTCATCATCCAATAAAATACAGTTTCCTTTTCATTATCATTCCTGATAGTTTTCTTTTCTTTTTCTTCTGTTTCTGTACAGTTCTTTTTACGCTGGCTCTAGTGATATGGCATGCATAAGGAATCCTCAGCCCAGTCTTAAAAATCAATCTGGTTCCGAAATAATAATTCAAGAAGTATATTGTGATTATGAATCAGAATATGATGAGGATGAGGCTTTCGAAGAGGTTAGTAAAGAGTTAATCCACTTTGAAGAAAAAACCAAACCTAATCTGAGTGATACCGAAGACATCAATCTAGGAGACACAAATAATATCGAGAAACTAAAATAAGTGTCCACCTCGAACCAAAGATCAGGGAGGAGTTAATTAAAACACTCATCGACTTCAAAGATGTTTTTGCATGGTCATATGACGACATGCCAGGCTTGAGCACTGATCTAGTGGTTCACAAGTTGCCCACTGATCCAATGGTGCCTCCTGTCAAGCAAAAGCTGAGGAAGTTCAAGACTGATATGAGTGTGAAAATTAAAGGAGAAATTACCAAACAGTTGGATGCAAAGGTCATTCGAGTCACTCGATATCCTGTTTGGTTGGCTAATGTCGTTCCTGTACCAAAGAAAGACAACAAAATTAGAGTATGCGTCGACTACCGCAATCTAAACAAAGCAAGTCCGAAGGATAACCTCCCATTACCCAATATCCATATTTTGATCAATAATTATGCCAAGCATGAGATAGGATCTTTTTTGGATTGTTATGCCGGGTATCATCAAATTATAATGGATGAAAAAGATGCAGAAAAGACGACATTCATCACCCCATGGGGAACTTATTGCTACCGGGTAATGCCCTTTGGTTTAAAGAACGCCGGGGCAACTTACATAAGAGCAATGACCACAGTGTTTCATGATATGATACATAAGGAGATTGAGGTATACGTGGACGATGTAATCATAAAATCAAAGCATCAGGCCAACCACGTTGGGGATTTGAGGAAGTTCTTCCTGAGACTTCGCAGGTACAACCTCAAGCTTAACCCTGCCAAATGCGCATTTGGTGTTCCATCTGGAAAGCTATTGGGATTCATAGTCAGTCGGCGAGGCATCGATCTAGACCCATCAAAGATCAAAGCCATCCAAGAATTGCCACCTCCAAGGAACAAAACTGAAGTAATGAGTTTGTTGGGGAGGTTGAATTATATCAGCAGGTTTATTGCTCAGCTCACAACAACCTGTGAGCCTATTTTCAAATTGTTGAAAAAGGATGCCGCGGTCAAATGGACCGATGAGTGTCAAGAAGCGTTTGATAAAATAAAAGGATACTTGTCAAACCCACCCGTGCTGGTCCCGCCAGAGCCAAAAAGACCTTTAATTCTTTACTTGACAGTCTTGGAAAATTCATTTGGTTGTGTATTGGGGCAACATGACCTCACCGGCAGAAAAGAATAGGCCATCTACTATCTTAGCAAGAAATTCACAGCTTATGAGGTTAAGTACACTCATCTGGAAAGGACATGTTGCGCCCTAACTTGGGTAGCTCAGAAATTGAAACACTATTTGTCATCCTACACTACTTACCTTATTTCGCGTCTGGATCCGTTGAAATATATTTTTCAAAAGCCTATGCCAACAGGGAGACTTGCAAAGTGGCAGATATTGCTCACAGAATTTGACATCATCTATGTAACTCGGACTGCAATGAAAGCCCAAGCATTGGCCGATCATTTAGCCGAAAACCCGGTCGACGAGGAATACGAGCCATTGAGAACCTATTTTCCCGATGAAGAAATAATGCATATCGATGAGATGGAGCAAATTGAAAAACCTGGCTGGAAACTTTTCTTTGATGGGGCCGCTAACATGAAAGGAGTCAGGATAGGAGCTGTAATTATTTCTGAGACCGGGCATCACTATCCTATTACGGCTCAACTTCGATTTTATTGCACCAATAATATGGCTAAGTATGAAGCTTGTATTTTGGGTTTAAGGCTAGTTGCAGACATGGGTATCTAGGAAATCTTGGTCTTGGGAGATTCGGATCTTCTGGTACATCAAATTCAAGGAGAATGGGAAACACGAGACTTGAAGCTCATACCATACCGACAATGTTTACATGATCTTTGTCAGCGGTTTTGATCAGTGAAATTCAGGCATATTCCAAGAATCCATAATGAGGTTGCCGATGCATTGGCTACCCTGGCGTCAATGTTGCACCATCCGGACAAAGCTTATGTGGATCCACTGCATATTCAAGTCCACGATCAGCACGCTTACTGCAACATGGTTGAAGAAGAATTTGATGGTGAACCATGGTTCCACGACATCAAGGAGTATATCAGAATGGGGATATATCCAGCACAAGCCACAGGGGATCAAAAGAGAACCATTAGGCGATTTGCAAATGGATTCTTCTTAAGTGGAGGAGTTTTATATAAAAGAACACCAGACCTTGGATTATTAAGATGCATAGATGCTAAACAAGCTACGACTGTCATATCTGAAGTACATTCGGGAGTTTGCGGACCCCACATGAGCGGATATGTGTTGGCAAAGAAAATTCTCCGAGCTAGTTACTATTGGCTTACCATGGAGCGAGATTGTATCAGTTTTGTGCGCAAATGTCATCAATGCCAAATACACGGGGATTTGATTCACTCTCAACCATCCGAGTTGCACACAATGTCGGCACCATGGCCCTTCGTTGCTTGGGGCATGGATGTTATTGGACCAATTGAGCCGACAACATCCAATGAGCACAGGTTCATTCTGGTAGCCATTGATTATTTCACCAAATGGGTTGAGGCCAAAACATTCAAATCAGTAACCAAGAAAGCTGTGGTCGATTTTGTTCGCTCAAATATCATATGTCGATTCGGAATCCCAAAGGTGATCATCACAGATAATGGTGCTAATCTTAACAGTAGCTTAATGAGAGAGGTATGTCAACAGTTTAAGATTGTACATCGCAATTCTACCCCATATCGGCCCAAGGCGAATGGAGCAGTCGAAACAGCCAACAAAAATATAAAGAAGATACTTCGGAAAATGGTAGAAGGTTCAAGACAATGGCATGAAAAATTACCATTTGCTTTGTTGGGATATCGCACTACTGTTCGCACTTCAGTAGGAGCAACTCTTTATTTGTTGGTATATGGCACTGAGGCGGTAATTCCTGCAGAAGTCGAAATCCCTTCCCTTCGGATCGTCTCCGAAGCTAAGATTGATGATGATGAATGGGTCAAAACTCGTTTGGAACAGTTAAACTTGATTGATGAAAAACGATTGGCAGAAGTATGTCATGGCCAATTGTATCAAAGAAGAATAGCAAGAGCATACAACAAAAAGGTGCGTCCCCGAAAGTTTGAAGTGGGTCAACATGTGCTGAAACGTATTCTTCCACATCAAGTTGAAGCAAAGGGCAAATTTGCCCCGAATTGGCAAGGACCGTTCATTGTGACCAGAGTATTGTCCAATGGTGCATTATGTTTAACAGATATTGAAGGAAAATTCATAGACATGACTATCAATTCTGATGTGGTAAAGAGATATTATGCATGATTTTTCTTTGGTATAGTTATTGAATGTTTGTATTCGACATTATTTCGAAGATTGGAATGACAAAGACAATTTATTCTACTATCCAAACACTGTACCCTTTGTTTCCCCGTTGAGCCACATTTGTTTCTTTCCTACCCTCTTTTGGAATCAATTAAAAAAAAATTATTGAAAGGAGTGAACTACGTTTGACCTGATTCCTCAAAGAGGATACGTAGGCGCCTCACAGCTCGGTCATAGGGTGCATAACATGCATAATGTGCATAAAAGGAAACATCAAGAGACCCCCAATCAAGAAACTGGGGCAGGAATTGTATGGGCAATAAGAAAAATGATTCCAAGAGTTGTAATTTTAAACCCATATCAAAATTGTTTAACTTTTGATACCCTTTCATTCCAACCGCATACCAAAAGACCTTTCGATCAATCTTAGAAAAATGCCGAGTCAAGCAAATAGAGGTGATTCATAACACTCTGGTCCAAACAAGAAAAGCAATGAAAATGAGAGAGTCTTATAGGTGAAAACCCTCACGGGCCCCATGAGACGACAGAAGCTGAGAGAAAGTAAAATGAGAGAGTCTTATTGGTGAAAACCTTCGCAGGCCCCATAAGGCGAAAAGGAATTAAGAAATGAACAAATGAGGAAGGTTTGTCGGTGAAAACTCTTTAAGATACTGCAAGTCGAACAAGGTCTGTAAATTGGCAAAAGTAAAATTGGGTTGTGGAAAATTTGGGAAAGCAAAGTGAAACAATTGAAAAGGAGATTGGTTAAAAAGACTGGGCTGATTAATCCAAAATGCATACCCTGATGATTGGTGCTAGTAACTCCAATCAGATAAGTTCCTTATTCCTGTCTCCAATAGTCATCCAAATTTGGATTTTTCTTTTCATTCTATATTGTCGAAATCGTCATGTTTCGTCACTAATAATCTTACTCTTCTAAAGCTTTTGAGGCAAGTTTCATTCCAAACGAATAAAAAGGAATGTCAAGGTAGACTACCAAGATTCAAGATCGCATAATGCAAAATGCGGCCATGATAGGCGGGAGGTAATAGGATGAAAATAAGATATGGATGTGAGAAAAGTTGAATTAGAGAAGTGGTTCAGTAATGCCAGGAGAAACATATGGTTACAATTGAAAGAGTTTGAAGTGAAAACAACAGTTGGGGATCCTAAGGTTAAGGATTAGTTACGAGGATAAAATAGTCTTTTCAACTGCCCCAAGGCAGTAAAACAAGACAAAGAGAAACCCCACCCTCAGCAAGAATGCCACAACTAACCACCCTGCTTTAAACTAACAAAATTTTCTTTGATTTGAAACAGGGGCAAAAGCAACATTTGTTTCAGGAAACACATGGTGATGGAAGTATTAGTAATCAGGCGTCCACCTGGAGAACAAGGAAGAGCAATGAAAGTATTAGCAATCAGGTGCCCACCTGGAGAATGAGGGAATACAGTTGAAGTATTAGCAATCAGGAGCCCACCTGGAGAATAAGGGAATACAATGGAAGTATTAGCAATCAGACGTCCACCTGGAGAACAAGGAAGAACAAGGGAAGTATTAGCAATCAGGCGTCCACCTGAAGAACAAGGAAGAGCGACGGAAGTATCAGCAATCAGGCACCCACCTGGAAAATAAGGGAATACAGTTGAAGTATCAGCAATCAGGAGCCCACCTGGAGAATAAGGGAATACAATTGAAGTATTAGCAATCAAACGTCCACCTGGAGAACAAGGAAGAGTGATGGAAATATTAGCAATCAGGCGCCCACCTGGAGAATGAGGGAATATAGTTGAAGTATTAGCAATCAGGAGCCCACCTGGAGAATAAGGGAATACAGTGGAAGTATTAGCAGTCAGGCGTCCACCTGGAGAACAAGGAAGAGCAATGGAAGTATTAGCAGTCAGGCGTCTACCTGGAGAACAAGGAAGAGCAACGGAAGTATTAGCAATCAGGAGCCCACCTTGAGAATAAGGGAATACAGTGGAAGTATTAGCAATCAGGCGTTCACCTGGAGAACAAGGAAGAGCAATGGAAGTATTAGCAATCAGGCGTCCACCTGGAGAACAAGGAAGAGCAATGGAGGTATTAGCAATCAGGCGTCCACCTGGAGAACAAGGAAGATCAATGGAAATATTAGCAATCGGGCGTCCACCTGGAGAACAAGGAAGAACGATGGAAGTATTAGCAATCAGGCGCCCACCTGGAAAGTAAGGGAATACAGTTGAAGTATCATCAATCAGGAGCCCACTTGGAGAATAAGGGAATACAATTCAAAATTTTAAGTGATCAGGAGCCCCCCTGAAGATCAGAATGACAATTTATTTTTGACATTACTGGTTGAAGTCAAGAGCCCGCCCATATAATAGACGAGTGCACTTAAAGTCAATAAAGCAGAGGAATCCAACCAGATCCCCAGCGGGAAACAACAAGAGTCCCAAACAGAGGAAGGAAGTACAAAACACAATGAAAAAAACAATGCGAAAAGAAAAAAAAAGCAGTTCGAGATCGGTGGTCAAAGGGAAATACGAGACAAATCAGAAGCAAAGGATACCAAAGAGTCACCAAGACATCAAAGCAACAAGAAACGCGAGGGCATGATCTAGATAAGATTTTGTAATTCATATACCATAGTCTAGTCTAGCTTTTTATTTTTCTTTAAGCAGGGTGTAATAAGGAGGTCAGCAAGCAGTAAAAGCAACACGCAACAGCAGTAACATCACAGTCCCATGGTAGTCCCAGCTACCAAAACCTCCTGAACTACATTGACCTGATTCCTTTATAGCCAAGGATATGTAGGAAACCTTTGAAGCAGAGGTTCGGTCAAATCTTTCAAAAAATGCTTCCCACGGAGTATTCAAACAGGCAAAAATCGCTCGTATCCGCTCACTTTATCTTTGCACGAAAACTCTTCGAGTTTCCGCACAAAGAGGGGCAGCTGTGAGCACGTGATTTTTGCCTCACAAGAACTACTCCAAAAGAAATCACAAATAATTTTTCTTTGTATGCAATTTTTAGAATTTATGTGGCATTTTTTGGATAATTATTTGTGTTTTGTCCGTAAGTGTTTACTTTGTTATAGTTAAATGAAAAAATAAAATAAAAATACATGTTGCATGCATATCTAGGATTTAGTTATGCATTTAAGAATTAAAAAAATCACAAAAATATGCATTTATCCTATTTTTGTCATTTAAATGTGTCATTGTGTGATTAATGTTTTGTCTTGTATGATTAATGGTTGTTAAAGTGTGATTAATATTTTGTAAGGTTAATTTTTATTTTTATAATTAACATTAGGAATTTAATAATTAGGAATAAAATTAGAAAATGAAAAGAGTTGAACGGATCTGGGCCAAGAATTTTTAACAAAAAATCAGGCCCAAAACATCCAAAAGACCCGGCCAAGTCCAGTCTACATGCAACCAAATCCAAACGACGCCGTAGTGGCACTTCAAATCTGGGCCGTTGATTCGTTTCAATCAAACGGTCCAGTTCAGCCCCTACATAAATGAAACGACGGCGTTTTAGGCAATCAGATCTGAACCATTCATCTATCTTGATCCAACGGCTTCAAGAACTCACCAAGACCCGATCCACTTCACCCCCGGGCCAACCCATTCCCCCAGCTTAAACCAAACGACATCGTTCAGTTAAGTGAGTTGATCCAGGCCATTGATCATGCTTGATCTGACAGTCAAGATCAATCCACCCCACCCGTATATAAGTCCTAAAACATACCCCACCCCCAAACCAAACACCCCCCTGTCCTGTTCATCGTCTCTTTCAAGAGACCAGATGAACCCCACCGTCCACCACCGTGCACCGCCCACCGGAAATCGCCTCACGGCGGTTCCGGTGGTCCAAATGACCCCATCTTAACAACATAGCTTCCTCACAACACTTCTTTATGGATCTGGTATTAGTTTCCCTCGAATCAGACCACAACGTCTCGAATCTTCGATCAAAGGTTGGTCTGAAAATCCAACTTTCTCCGATGGTCTCCAAATTAACACCATAGTCTCCCCGGTCCATCCTCATCATGAACTTGTTAGTAGCATGGTTCGAATCTTCCTGGAACTGCTCGAATCTTCATTTGAAGATTCCAGTAAAACCTAACCCTACCCCAATGTACCCCAAACTCGCACAAGTCACTTTCCTAACCTCACTCGTAACCAAACCAAACTTGGTTTGGTTCAAATCTGCCCAGAAATGGTTGAGCCCTAAATCAAAGAATCAGAAACCCTAAAAAATTCAAATCGTGGAATTTGCCCAAATTAAATGAGGGATTGAGGTCTAAGAGACTTTAATCGAGGTATTCTCAATTGAGAATACTTCGAATAAAGTCTATTCAGCCTCAAAAGGTCCGAATCCAAGTTGAGCCTGTGTCCGTATAAATTTGAAGATTCAGAGGTATTTTTCCAACTTCTTTTTGTATCCTATGTGTATATTGTTGCTTGTTTCAGTAATCTGTGTAATTTTCCTATCTGTTTATTTGATTCTGTCTCATACCTGATTATTTGATCAAAGTGTAGCATTGTTTCTGTTTGTTGTGATTGTTTATAATGTGTGTAATCGACTCGATTAAGTTCGTTGATTAGTTGTTTTATAAATTCTTGTTTCCGTTAATGCTGATTGAAACAACCTGTTTGTCTATTTTGGGATTGATTGTTATCAATTATTGTAGATAATCAGTTGATTAGTACTCGTCAATTAAATCATTTTTGTAAATCAATAAGTTCTTCAAATGGATGTTGTGTATGTTGATCTCTAGGCAGTTAGTTTCAGGGCATTGTCAATATACTGACAATGCTCCTGCATGTGTTTGATCTTAGTTCGATTTTCAATTTCAGGTTAAGTTGTTCTACTGAGTTCTGTGTGGTGTTAATATGTTTTATTCAAGTTCAGTCTATTAGTTCCATGTTTGAATTCAGTTTTGTCAATTAGTTATTAGAAATGTGGTATGCTGGATCGATCATAGATTGCATTTCCCTGTTTGGCACAATCTGTGAGGATAAAATGTATGTTTGATTTATTTTAGGAATTGGTTATTAGCTATTAGGAAATTTAGTTTAGACAATTGTTGAATTTGGGCAGTTTTAGTCTGGGGGCAGTAATATTAGGGGATTTTCAGGGGTATTTTGGGAATGAAACAGTAAGAATAATATGTTAGTATTAGTGTGATAGTAGTGGAATGTTAATAGCTATTAATTAATCCTAATGGGGATCCAAAGGAAGTGGAAGGGGCTGAAAATCAGGAAAAAAGTTTTACTTAATGGGATTTAAAGTGGTAAAACAGATTTTGAGTGGGATTTTCTGATTTTTGAAAAAAGAAGAAGTGTTGGGCAGACTTGTATAAAAAGGGGGGGGGGGTGTTGGGAACTAATCTAAAAGAAAAGAGAGATAGATAGAAAGAAAAGATACACAGAAAAATTGGAAAGAGAAAAGGAATCAAGAGAGAACTAGGGAGAACAATATAGAAGGGGACAACCAGAGGGAGAAGCAGATAAAGGAGGAGAACAAAAATCTGAAAAAGGAAGAAGAAAGAAAGAAAGAAAAAATCAGAAACAGTAAACAGAATTCTACATTAGAAGCTAGTGTTGGAGCTGTTTTATTTTTGAAATTGATAGTTTTTTTTCAGTTTGCCTTTTCCTAAGTCTTAAAGATCAGAAGTACTGTTTTCCTTGAATCTGTCAGGATTTGTTTGATCCTATTGTTTGGTTTAAATCTGAAATTTCTTAAAAATTCCTGCTACTGTGCATCTGGGTTTCACGGGTCATGCTGTTTGTTGCTCAAATCTGTTGAAACATTGGTATATTCTGCTGGTTTTGCTGCTGCTGCTAAGCGTAGGATAGTATGGAAATATCAAGAAACTACATTACTAGCATATCTCGTCCAATATTCGATTTTGTTTAAAGCTAGATGATGTTAATTGTATTTCGATCATATATGGCGTGATAACGGTTATGTGTATAACCAATAGTTGAAAGGAGAATTGATATAATCCGTTACGTTTACGATGTTGGAATATTGTGAACGGTTCATGATGTATATTTACGTTATATGTGATGTCGTCTTATTAAATCAGCTGGTAGATTAGTTCTCTTTCTTAATAACAAATGGCCTAGTTATTTTAGGAATGCGATCAACTCAATTCTTAAAAAATAAAGTATAAAAAATAATGTCAATGATTTTTACAAAGTATAGAGTTAGTGTTTGCAAATAACTCGCATAGGCCGAGAATAAGAATTGGTTTGATTATATCTATCCCAAACTCAATCATCGTAAGCAAAATTAACCGAATAATCATAACTTTGGACTAAAAAGGAGGTGGGATTTACAAATACGAATTGCCACATTTAAGTCAAAGATTTAAAAAATAGAGTTCGCTTTAGATATAACAATTCTTCGAAAACTATTAGTTTGTTTTATCAAATTAATTCTTTTCCTTTTTGCAAGCAATTCACTTTTTGAGTATAGAATATCATATTCACGAAAAATGGCAAATTTAGTCACACGATATTTATTTTTCATATCATTAATTCTTTAACTTTAGATAGTTTTGAGGTATATAATTCATACGTTTAAAATATAACCCAATAAATTTTGAATTCTTTTCAAAAATTTAGAGGCGTCCCAAATAGTGATTTTCCATGACTTTCACATTAAAAATAGATGGATGCAATAAACATTTGTAGAGAATATATATTACCATCAAGATTTTTTTTTTGCGTAATTAGGGATGCGTTCGCGTGACCTGATTATACTTCTAAAGGCAATTCGGATTATGCGTTCGCGCAACTTCGAGCAAACTTTTAATAAAGGGGGGTTCTTCGGAGGATGTTAAATTAATTTCATATAACCCGAGATGTGCAGTTCGCTATTTAATCATACAAGAGGGACGAATTGTTCTTAATTTTATTCTAAGCACAGTTTCGAACATAAGTTTTTATATATAATAAAAATATAAAAATATTCTCAACCTTATTGTGTACACGTATGCGTGACATGATTCTTTACATTTATAAAAAATAAATAAATATATAATACAAATATACGTACACGTGTTTCGTTTCAAGGAAGTTCTATAATTGTAAACAATCCAAACAAAAGCGGTAATAAAATCAGGCAGCAAGAAAAATGTAATTAGTAAATCAAGATAATTAAGCCAAATATAAAAATGGTTAAGCGACCGTGCTAGAACCACGGAATTCGGGAATGCCTAACACCTTCTCCCGAATTAACAGAATTCCTTACTCGGATTTCTGGTTCGCAAAATGACAAACAGAGTCATATTCTCCTCAATTCGGGATTAAAACCGGTGACTTGGGACACCATAAAATTCCCAGGTGGCGACTCTGAAATAAAATAAACAAATCCCGTTTCGACTGTCCTTTAAGTGGAGAAAAAAACTGCTTGCACCCCCGCGGGGGCGGAAAAAGGAGGTGTGACAGCTCTGGCGACTCTGCTGGGGACTTTTATTATGAACCAGAACCACTGGTTCTAGATTCAAGAATTCGAGCTTAAAATAACTGTTATAGTTGGCTTTATTTATTATCTGATTTTTACATAATATATGCCCAATGTGCTAAATGATGTTTTTACCGCTTTAATATTATCTGAATTGTGTATATAAAACTGCTACGAAACCCTCCTTCTTTCTGAGTCTTCTGAATTTATGGTGCACACGTGCGCGTGGCCCACCTTTCTGTTAAAATTCATACCAAATAAGACGAAGTTGGGACAAGTAACTAGGCCGGGTAGACTTTCGTGCTCCCGGTACGTTGCCCCCACTTCGGCTCAAACTGTCCGTTTGGGTAAGCCAGGTCAAGAACAATTTGCCTCAGGTTTTTCACTTAGAATAACTCAGCCTCGTACCGGATCCCTAGTAGGAACGTCTATTTGCATCATATACATTTGACCTTGGAGACTCAACACAGAGGTTGGGTCTGTCTAGGACAGGTGAACCCAAAATGAAAAGACCATCCTGATGCATCCTACTTGCTACTTGTGCATTCATTTGCCTCGGATTTGCTTGTTGACCAGCGTAATTGAAAAAAAAAATCATTGTGAGAGTTGAGAAATAAAATGGGTCGTTTTAGAAAATTCACAAAAAATAGTTTCAAATTTTGAAAAAAAAAGTGTTAAATAAAAATGATTTTTTTTTGTTTATGAGTGTCTGTTTTCAAAATGAGTCTTGATTTTGTTAAAAATAATCGCAGATACAAAATGAGCACCACCCAAAACCCACCGTCCGCAAATGTAGATGAGTTTCTATTTCGGCTTCAGATGTGGTGGCATGAGTTAGGAGAAGATGGTCAAAAATGGATCATTAAGCATCTGGGAACTCTCACAGATATTATGAAAGTCAAACCACGTGATGATTTGATTGCAGCATTAGTAACTTTTTGGGACCCTGTTCACAATGTCTTTCACTTCTCTGATTTTGAGCTTACTCCTACATTAGAAGAGATAGCTGGATATGCCGGTTTTGACGGAGATTTAAGAAACCAAAGTCTTATATTCCCAAAAACTCCCTCAGTGCATCGATTCTTTGGGCTCCTGAACATCAGTAATCAAATCAGAAAAATCAACGTTATCAACAGGTGTTGTTCTTTCAGCTTCCTATATTCAAGGTTCGGAAAGCCAGATGGATTTGAAATTCATGAGAAGGGCCTTACTAACAAGCAGAACAAAGACACCTGGCAAATTCACTGTCGCTTCGCTTTCATGGTGGCTTTTCTAGGAATCATGGTCTTCCCAAACAAAGAATGAACAATTGATATTCGCACAGCGAAAGTCGTACAGGTCCTCACTACCAAGGAAAATCACACCCTTGCCCCGATCATTCTCTCGGACATTTATCGGGCGTTGACTTTATGTAAATCAGGGGCAAAGGTCTTCGAAGGGTGCAAAATTTTGTTGCAAATGTGGATGATTGAACATCTCCAACATCACCCCAAGTTCATACAGTATGGTCCAAGCCATGATAATTTCATCGAGAGTTATGAAGAAAGAGTAAAAGATTATAAGTCTCTAGAAGGGGTCGAAGCCTGGGTATCTCATCTAAGATCTTTAACGGCAAGTCAAATTGAGTGGACTTTGGGATGGCTCCCAGTAAGGGAAGTGATACACATATCAACCTCGAATAGTTATTTGCTACTATTAGGATTGAGAAGCATCCAGCCATATGTGCCACAGAGAGTTCTAAGACAACTAGGGAGATACCAAGTGGTTCCTGATGATGAAGATTTGAGTATGCAAGTAATCGAGTTACACCCTGAAGCCACTCTTCCCGAGGCTTTAATTCAGCAGATGTGGAATAGATGTCGATACTTGAGAGATGATACTCAAGTTCCAGACACTACAAAGGCGAGATGAATCCAGGATATGCGAGGTGGTTTGAGAAACGATCCCGCGTAGATGATGCACCAGAACCCGATCTAAGAAGGCCTATAAAAAGACCCCATGTTCAAACCTTTAACGATAAAATCCAAGAGCGGTTGATTTGGGGAGAAAAGGAAAAGGGGTACAAAGCAACTATCCATGCCTTAAAGGAAAATATGAGGAACCTCAATTTGGAGAAAGACTTACAAGCACAAGAAGCAGAAGGCGAGAAGAAGAGTCTGGCTTGTGAGAATAAAAATCTTCACGCTCAATTTCAAAAAATGAAAAAAGCTTCTGAAACACCAATGAGGAGTTGGAAGGATCAAAAAATCATCGCCAATCTTTTGGAAAAAATGCAAGATTGTGATTCCATTTTGGCAAAAACCGAAAAGGCGTTGAGCAAAGCTAAAGAAAGAATCCAACAATTAAACAAAGAGGTCAGATCTAATAAGGAACGCCAAGTAAGGCAATTCGAAGAAGACATGGCACAATTCAAGAAGGAGAAAGACCGTTGGATACATTCAAAACCCAACTTCATGCACAACTGGAAGAAGCGAGAAGATACAACAGAGAACATCAGCACGCAAACATCGACAGAGAAAGAGCACAGGCAAGACTCGATCAGGCCAGACTCCGAGCTCAACTAGAGTCAGCTTTAGATCGTGAAGACCATATCAGAGATATAGCCACCACTCGCCAACAGCAACTGCAAAACCAAGACCAACGTCTCCGAGATTTCAGGGCACAAATCCATGATTTAGCGGTTTACACCTCTCAAAGTTATGTAAACTGCCAAGGGATGGATTATGAAAGGTTTATAGAGCATGCACCTATTTTTGCCCGTCATCTGGCAATGGAGTTAGAAAGAATGTATCATACACTGGGAGGTCATCCGGGTCAAGCCCCACCATGAGAAGATGATCCAATGATTGAAAACAAAAGTGGGGAGTGGAGCATGTTCACAACTATTGAGAGTTATGTCTTTTATTTAATTTGGGTTTGTGTCGAGTTTTTAAATCATTTTTCTTGTAATGTTTTCCAAATGTAGTGTCTGGTCCATCTCTGTTTTAT
The DNA here is from genome assembly GCF_000715075.1 of Nicotiana tabacum. Classification (NCBI taxonomy): domain Eukaryota; kingdom Viridiplantae; phylum Streptophyta; class Magnoliopsida; order Solanales; family Solanaceae; genus Nicotiana; species Nicotiana tabacum. The sequence continues at coordinate 37,864,071 of NC_134082.1, forward strand.
TTCAAGAATAAATAAAAGTATTGACAATTGCTTTACTTCCGAACTACGCAAGGTCTGATTCATGCGGGGGCATAATACGTAGGCAATCTCTATAAGATTCGACCACAATCATAAAAGAATAAAATAAAGAGTGAGTAACAATAAAAAATCAAGAAAAGCTGGGATGACACAAGCAGCCGAGCAAATGCATAATAGAAAAGGGTTATTTGTCTAGGAACATTGCATCTCAACGTGTAATTATATATGTGTTAAAACTCTCAAGACTAACAAGTTTGCTCATTTCCAGAATTCAAGCAGTTAGTTTTTCTAAAAGTATACTGGCATATTATCATTATCACACCAGATCAAAAGGACCGATACCCGAAAGCATGTCTATCCCGGATGTCGACGTAGGTATTGAGATAGAGGAGATGGACGTCGGTAAAATGAAGGAAGAGATGATTAAACTTAAGCAACAGATGGCTGAAATGTATCGGGCCTGGTCCACAGGGCAATCACCCCCATCTTACCCAGCTAACCCTGCCTCCACCCCATCACTAGCCCAAACTCAGGATAATCCTACTACCGAAATATCCCCGAGTTTCCCCATCTACCAACATTACCGAGGCACCACCTCTCATACACCGCAGTCTCCACCTCCTAAACCAGTTCCATACCCTCCTCCACCAGCAACTCCTGTCTTCGTGGCACCTCCCCCAGATACATTCCATAAATCTCCTAATGAGCCTATGTTCCAGGCCCAGGACAACCAATACTACCCCCCGGAGCCCACTTTCAAAGCCTCCGAAATCCATTCATTTACTCCCCGTTTTGACCTCCCAACAGAAATTGACAAGCCCGTCAAAAATACCGAACAAGAAGAGATGTTCCGGAAGGTCAAAATCCTAGAACAATCGTTCCGAGACATGCGAGGGTTAGGAGGGCAGGTCAGTGTGGCCTACAAGGACTTATGCTTGTTCCCAAATGTGCAATTACCAGTTGGTTTCAAGATGCCCAAATTTGACCTATACAACGGGCACGACGATCCAGTAGCCCACTTGAGGGGTTTCTGCAGCAAGATGCGAGGAGCTGGGGGAAAAGACGAATTATTAATGGCTTACTTTAGTCAAAGTTTGAGCGGATCAGCTCTAGAGTGGTATACCCGCCAGGACCATGGGAGATGGTATACCTGGGATGACTTGGCACAGGCATTTTCTTATCACTTCCAATACAATCTGGAAATCATCCCAGATCGACTATCCCTGACAAAATTTGAGAAAAAGCACAATGGAAGCTTTAGAGAGTATGGTTTCCGGTGGAGGGAACAGGTAGTAAGGGTAGATCCTCCTATGAAGGAAAGTGAAATGGTAGACTACTTCCTACAAGCCTTGGAGCCAACCTACTATGCCCATTTGGTGTCAGCGATAGGAAAATCATTCAACGAAGTAGTGAATATGGGAGGTATGGTGGAAGAAGGCCTCAAGACGAATAAAATCATGAGTTATTCGGCTATTAAGGCAACTACTCAAGCTATTCAAGGCGGAGTAGGAGGGATTGGAAAGAAGAAAAGAGAGGAAGCGGCAATGGTTGATTCAGGAACTTGGTCGGGATCCAGAGGTTCACCTCAGTACTATAGTCAACATCAATCCCACCAACCAACTTATCGCCACAATTTACCCCAACACTACTATCACCCGTCGGAACCTCATTTTTTTGTTAACCATGCGCAAGCATACAATCAGCCACCTGCCCACGCTCATTGGCGTGCTCCTGTTTCACCAAATACCTACCCTTATCCGCGAACCTATCCCGGACAAGGCTTCAGATCTAATCAAGCATTCAGGGGTGAAAGAGGGCAGAAAAAGAAAACCTTCACTCCACTGGGAGAATCCTACACTAGTCTGTTCCACAGGTTGAGACAGCTAGACATGCTAAGGCCGATACAATCCAAGCTGCCCAATCCTCCTCCGAAGAATCTGGACTACACCGTTAGCTGTGAGTATTGTTCTAGTACACCAAGACATGATACAGAAAAGTGTTGGCATTTAAAGAATGCAATACAAGAACTGATTGATACTAATAAAATTGAAGTTCAAACCCTCGAAGCTCCCAATATCAACAGAAATCCAATGCCAGCCCATCAGGAGGCTAACATGATAGAAATAATACGGGCTGATGGGGAAACAAAGAAGCCATCACAAACCGTCATGATGATTAGGTCTCATGAAGCCAAGCCAGATGAGCAGTTAACAGAGGAGAAGTCGGTACCTAAGCAGAACAAAAATAGTGTGATGAACCATCTGTGGAAGTTGAGAAAGGATCTTCGAGCAAAGTTGCTACGAAGCAAGAGGGATCAAAAGTGATTGTACAGGGGGGTCGCCAGAAAGCCCATCATAGTCGTGGAAGGAGCCCGTGTAGATTGGGTCATTATCAAGCCAGTAACCTAGTTACCAGTGATCAACAACAAGGCCATTCCATGGAACTATGAACGGGTGACGGTAATGTACAAAGGAAGAGAAGTCAAGGAAGAAGTCTACGAGGTGCAAGGCTTGACTCGTTCGGGAAGATGTTTTACTCCCGAAGAGTTAAGAAAAACTAAAAATCCAACACCAATGAAGAAAGCTGTGACGGAAGAAGAAGCGGAAGAATTCTTGAGAAAGATGAAACTCCACGACTATTCTATCGTGGAACAATTGAAAAAGACACCCGCTCAAATTTCATTATTGTCATTGCTGATCCATTCTGACGAGCACCGTTAAGCTTTAATGAAGATCCTAAATGAGGCACACGTTCCTGACAAGTTCTCCGTGAATCACTTGGAAAAAATAGCCAGCAAAATCTTTGAGGCAAACAGAATTACATTTTCTGATGATGAATTGCCTGTGGAAGGTACTGAGCACAACAGAGCTCTTTACCTCACCTTGAAATGTGAAAGCTCCGTAGTAACCCGGGTGTTGGTTGACAACGGGTCAAGCGCAAACATCTGCCCTCTCTCCACTCTAAGAAAGTTAAAAATAAAAGAGGAGAGGATCCAGAAGAATAGTATTTGCGTACGGGGGTTTGACGGTGGAAGCAGAGATTCATTTGGCGACATAGTGCTGGAGCTGACAATAGGGCCAATTGAATTCACGATGGAGTTTCAAGTGTTGGATATAACTGTTTCCTATAATTTGTTGTTGGGTCGACCATGGATCCATGCTGCTAAAGCAGTCCCGTCAACACTACACAAGGTGGTCAAGTTTGAATAGGATAAACAGGAAATAGTTGTGCATGGGGAAGACAGTTTAAATGCTCACAGCGGTGCCATTGTACCGGTCGAGGGAATAGAAAATGACCAGGGACCATGGGTTTACCAAGTTTCCGACACAATGTCGGTAGAAAAAATTCCAGAGGGGAAGTACCTTCCGAATCTAAAGATAACCTCTGCATCAGTCATGGTATCCTATGAAATGTTAAAGAATGGTTTTTTACCCGGCAAAGGTTTGGGCTCGTCTTTGCAAGGCATTACACAACCAGTATCTCTCCCCGAGAACTGGGGAACTTTTGGTTTGGGATTCATACCCACTGTCACAGATGTGAAAAAAGCCAAGAAGCCAAAACAGAAGGCATGGGTCCTTCCAAAGCCAGTCCCACATCTATCAAAATCTTTTGTTAAGCCCGGTACCAGAAATCACCCAATAACAACCATTCCTAAATCCATGATTAATCCTGAGGAGGAATTAATTGAAAGATTCAAAAAGCTGTTTGACGATGTGAATATGGTGGAAAGCGGTGAAAGTTCTAGCAACGCAGAAGTTCAATTCGTTGGGCCAAAGACAAAGCTTAATAATTGGAAAGCCACTCCTCTCCCCATTCGAAAGGAGTCTTGGTAGTTTATTTTGATTTTCCTTCAGTTTGTTTGGGTTACCTTAGGGTTGTAATCCCAATGTTTATCTTACAGTTTGTTTGAAGTGTGCAAACCTTGTTATCTTTCATCATCCAATAAAATACAGTTTCCTTTTCATTATCATTCCTGATAGTTTTTCTTTTCTTTTTCTTCTTTTTATGTACAGTCCTTTTTACGCTGGCTCTAGTGATATGGCATGCATAAGGAATCCTCAGCCCAGTCTTAAAAATCAATCTGGTTCCGAAATAATAATTCAAGAAGTATATTGTGATTATGAATCAGAATATGATGAGGATGAGGCTTTCGAAGAGGTTAGTAAAGAGTTAATCCACTTTGAAGAAAAAACCAAACCTAATCTGAGTGATACCGAAGACATCAATCTAGGAGACACAAATAATATCCAAGAAACTAAAATAAGTGTCCACCTCGAACCAAAGATCAGGGAAGAGTTAATTAAAACACTCATCGACTTCAAAGATGTTTTTGCATGGTCATATGACGACATGCCAGGCTTGAGCACTGATCTAGTGGTTCACAAGTTGCCCACTGATCCAATGGTGCCTCCTGTCAAGCAAAAGCTGAGGAAGTTCAAGACTGATATGAGTGTGAAAATTAAAGAAGAAATTACCAAACAGTTGGATGCAAAGGTCATTCGAGTCACTCGGTATCCTGTTTGGTTGGCTAATGTCGTTCCTGTACCAAAGAAAGACGGCAAGATTAGAGTATGCGTCGATTACCGCAATCTCAACAAAGCAAGTCCGAAGGATAACTTCCCATTACCCAATATCCATATTTTGATCGATAATTGTGCCAAGCATGAGATAGGATCTTTTGTGGATTGTTATGCCGGGTATCATCAAATTCTGATGGATGAAGAAGATGCAGAAAAGACGACATTCATCACCCCATGGGGAACTTATTGCTACCGGGTAATGCCATTTGGTTTGAAGAACGCCGGGACAACTTACATGAGAGCAATGACTACGGTGTTTCATGATATGATACATAAGGAGATTGAGGTATACGTGGATGATGTAATCATAAAATCAAAGCATCAGGCCAACCACGTTGGGGATTTGAGGAAGTTCTTCCTGAGACTTCGCAGGTACAACCTCAAGCTTAACCCTGCCAAATGCGCATTTGGTGTTCCATCTGGAAAGCTATTGGGATTCATAGTCAGTCGGCGAGGCATCGAGCTAGACCCATCAAAGATCAAAGCCATCCAAGAATTGCCACCTCCAAGGAACAAAACTGAAGTAATGAGTTTGTTGGGGAGGTTGAATTATATCAGCAGGTTTATTGCTCAGCTCACAACAACCTGTGAGCCTATTTTCAAATTGTTGAAAAAGGATGCCGCGGTCAAATGGACCGATGAGTGTCAAGAAGCGTTTGATAAAATAAAAGGATACTTGTCAAACCCACCCGTACTGGTCCCTCCAGAGCCAGGAAGACCTTTAATTCTTTACTTGACAGTCTTGGAAAATTCATTTGGTTGTGTATTGGGGCAACATGACCTCACCGGCAGAAAAGAACAGGCCATCTACTACCTTAGCAAGAAATTCACAGCTTATGAGGTTAAGTACACTCATCTGGAAAGGACATGTTGTGCCCTAACTTGGGTAGCTCAGAAATTGAAACACTATTTGTCATCCTACACTAGTTACCTCATTTCGTGTCTTGATCCGTTGAAATATATTTTTCAAAAGCCTATGCCAACAGGGAGACTTGCAAAGTGGCAGATATTGCTCACAGAATTTGACATCATCTATGTAACTCGGACTGCAATGAAAGCCCAAGCATTGGCCGATCATTTAGCCGAAAACCCGGTCGACGAGAAATACGAGCCATTGAGAACCTATTTTCTCGATGAAGAAATAATGCATATCGATGAGATGGAGCAAATTGAAAAACCTGGCTGGAAACTTTTCTTCGATGGGGCCGCTAACATGAAAGGAGTCGGGATAAGAGCTGTAATTATTTCTGAGACTGGGCATCACTATCCTGTTACGGCTCAACTTCGATTTTATTGCACTAATAATATGGCTGAGTATGAAGCTTGTATTTTGGGTTTAAGGCTAGCTGCAGACATGGCTATCCAGGAAATCTTGGTCTTGGGAGATTCAGATCTTCTGGTACATCAAATTCAAGGAGAATGGGAAACACGACACTTGAAGCTCATACCATACCGACAATGTTTACATGATCTTTGTCAGCGGTTTCGATCAGTGAAATTTAGGAATATTCCAAGAATCCATAATGAGGTTGCCGATGCATTGGCTACCCTGGCGTCAATATTGCACCATCCGGACAAAGCTTATGTGGATCCACTGCATATTCAAGTCCACGATCAGCACGCTTACTGCAACATGGTTGAAGAAGAATTTGATGGTGAACCATGGTTCCACGACATCAAGGAGTATATCAGAATGGGGATATATCCAGCACAAGCCACATGGGATCAAAAGAGAACCATTAGGCGATTGGCAAATGGATTCTTCTTAAGTGGAGGAGTTTTATATAAAAGAACACCAGACCTTGGATTATTAAGATGCGTAGATGCTAAACAAGCTATGGCTGTCATGTCTGAAGTACATTCGGGAGTTTGTGGACCCCACATGAGTGGATATGTGTTGGCAAAGAAAATTCTCCGAGCTGGTTACTATTGGCTTACCATGGAGCGAGATTGTATCAGTTTTGTGCGCAAATGTCATCAATGCCAAATACACGGGGATTTGATTCACTCTCCATCATCCGAGTTGCACATAATGTCGGTACCATGGCCCTTCGTCGCTTGGGGCATGGATGTTATTGGACCAATTGAGCCGGCAACATCCAATGGGCACAGGTTCATTCTGGTAGTCATTGATTATTTCACCAAATGGGTTGAGGCCAAAACATTCAAATCAGTGACCAAGAAAGCTGTGGTCGATTTTGTTCGCTCAAATATCATATGTCGATTCGGAATCCCAAAGGTGATCATCACAGATAATGGTGCTAATCTTAACATTAGCTTAATGAGAGAGGTATGTCAACAGTTTAAGATTGTACATCACAATTCTACCCCATATCGGCCCAAGGCGAATGGAGCAGTCGAAACAGCCAACAAAAACATAAAGAAGATACTTCGGAAAATGGTAGAAGGTTCAAGACAATGGCATGAAAAATTACCATTTGCGTTGTTGGGATATCGCACTACTGTTCGCACTTTAGTAGGAGCAACTCCTTATTTGTTGGTATATGGCACTGAGGCGGTAATTCCTGCAGAAGTCGAAATCCCTTCCCTTCGGATCGTCGCCGAAGCTAAGATTGATGATGATGAATGGGTCAAAACCCATTTGGAACAGTTAAACTTGATTGATGAAAAACGATTGGCAACAATATGTCATGGCCAATTGTATCAAAGAAGAATAGCAAGAGCATACAACAAAAAGGTGCGTCCCTGAAAGTTTTAAGTGGGTCAACATGTGCTGAAACGTATTCTTCCATATCAAGTTGAAGCAAAGGGAAAATTTGCCCCGAATTGGCAAGGACCGTTCATTGTGACCAGAGTATTGTCCAATGGTGCATTATGTTTAACAGATATTGAAGGAAAATGCATAGACATGGCTATCAATTCTGATGCGGTAAAGAGATATTATGCATGATTTTTCTTTGGTATAGTTATTGAATGTTTGTATTCGGCATTATTTCGAAGATTGGAATGACAAAGGCAATTTATCCTGCTATCCAAACACTGTACCCTTTGTTTCCCCGTTGAGCCACATTTGTTTCTTTCCTACCCTCTTTTGGAATCAATTAAAAAAAAATATTATTGAAAGGAATGAACTACGTTTGACCTGATTCCTCAAAGAGGATACGTAGGCGCCTCACGGCTCGGTCATAGGGTGCATAACATGTATAATGTGCATAAAAGGAAACATCAAGAGACCCCCAATCAAGAAACTGGGGCAGGAATTGTATGGGCAATAAGAAAAATGATTCCAAGAGTTGTAATTTTAAACCCATATCAAAATTGTTTAACTTTTGATACCCTTTCATTCCAACCGCATACCAAAAGACCTTTCGATCAATCTTAGAAAAATGTCGAGTCAAGCAAATAAAGGTGATTCATAACACTCCGGTGAAAGTAAGATGAGAGAGTCTTATTGGTGAAAACCTTCGCAGGCACCATAAGGCTAAAAGGAATTAAGAAATGAACAAATGAGGAAGGTTTGTCGGTGAAAACTCTTTAAGATACTGCAAGTCGAACAAGGTCTGTAAATTGGCAAAAGTAAAATTGGGTTGTGGAAAATTTGGGAAAGCAAAGTGAAACAATTGAAAAGGATATTGGTTAAAAAGACTGGGCTGATTAATCCAAAATGCATACCCTGATGATTGGTGCCAGTAACTCCAATCAGATAAGTTCCTTATTCCTGTCTCCAACAGTCATCCAAATTTGGATTTTTCTTTTCATTCTATATTGTCGAAATCGTCATGTTTCGTCACTAATAATCTTACTCTTCTAAAGCTTTTGAGCCAAGTTTCGTTCCAAACGAATAAAAAGGAATGTCAAGGTAGACTACCAATATTCAAGATCACATAATGCAAAATGCGGCCATGATAGGCGGGAGGTAATAGGATGAAAATAAGATATGGATGTGAGAAAAGTTGAATTAGAGAAGTGGTTCAGTAATGCCAGGAGAAACATATGGTTACAATTGAAAGAGTTTGAAGTGAAAACAACAGTTGGGGATCCTAAGGTTAAGGATCAGTTAGGAGGATAAAATAGTCTTTTCAACTGCCCCAAGGCAGTAAAACAAGATAAAGAGAAACCCCACCCTCAGCAAGAATGCCACAACTAACCACCCTGCTTTAAACTAACAAAATTTTCTTTGATTTGAAATAGGGGCAAAAGCAACATTTGTTTCAGGAAACACCCGGTGATGGAAGTATTAGTAATCAGGCGTCCACCTGGAGAACAAGGAAGAGCAATGGAAGTATTAGCAATCAGGTGCCCACCTGGAGAATGAGGGAATACAGTTGAAGTATCAGCAATCAGGAGCCCACCTAGAGAATAAGGGAATACAATGGAAGTATTAGCAATCAGACGTCCACCTGGAGAACAAGGAAGAACAAGGGAAGTATTAGCAATCAGGCATCCACCTGGAGAACAAGGAAGAGCGATGGAAGTATCAGCAATCAGGCACCCACCTGGAGAATAAGGGAATACAGTTGAAGTATCAGCAATCAGGAGCCCACCTGGAAAATAAGGGAATACAATTGAAGTATTAGCAATCAGGCGTCCACTTGGAGAACAAGGAAGAGTGATAGAAATATTAGCAATCAGGCGCCCACCTGGAGAATGAGGGAATACAGTTGAAGTATCAGCAATCAGGAGCCCACCTGGAGAATAAGGGAATACAGTGGAAGTATTAGCAGTCAGGCGTCCACCTGGAGAACAAGGAAGAGCAATGGAAGTATTAGCAGTCAGGCGTCCACCTGGAGAACAAGGAAGAGCAACAGAAGTTTTAGCAATCAGGAGCCCACCTGGAGAATAAGGGAATACAGTGGAAGTATTAGCAATCAGGCGTCCACCTGGAGAACAAGGAAGAGCAATGGAAGTATTAGCAATCAGGTATCCACCTGGAGAACAAGGAAGAGCAATGGAGGTATTAGCAATCAGGCGTCCACCTGGAGAACAAGGAAGATCAATGGAAATATTAGCAATCAGGCGTCCACCTGGAGAACAAGGAAGAACGATGGAAGTATTAGCAATCAGGCGCCCACCTGGAAAGTAAGGGAATACAGTTGAAGTATCAGCAATCAGGAGCCCACTTGGAGAATAAGGGAATACAATTCAAAATTTTAAGTGATCAGGAGTCCCCCTGAAGAACAGAATGGCAATTTATTTTTGACATTACTGGTTGAAGTCAAGAGCCCGCCCATATAATAGAGGAGTGCACTTAAAGTCAATAAAGCATAGGAATCCAACCAGATCCCCAGCGGGAAACAACAAGAGTCCCAAACAGAGGAAGGAAGTACAAAACACAATGAAAAAAACAATGCGAAAAGAAAAAAAAAGCAGTTCGAGATCGGTGGTCAAAGGGAAATACGAGACAAATCAGAAGCAAAGGATACCAAAGAGTCACCAAGACATCAAAGCAACAAGAAACGCGAGGGCATGATCTAGATAAGATTTTGTAATTCATATACCATAGTCTAGTCTAGCTTTTTATTTTTCTTTAAGCAGGGTGTAATAAGGAGGTCAGCAAGCAGTAAAAGCAACACGCAACAACAGTAACATCACAGTCCCATGGTAGTCCCAGCTACCAAAACCTCCCGAACTATATTGACCTGATTCCTTTATAGCCAAGGATATGTAGGAAACCTTTGAAGCAGAGGTTCGGTCAAATCTTTCAAAAAATGCTTCCGACGGAGTATTCAAACAGGCAAAAATCGCTCGTATCCGCTCACTTTATCTTTGCACGAAAACTCTTTGAGTTTCCGCACAAAGAGGGGCAACTGTGAGCACGTGATTTTTGCCTCACAAGAACTACTCCAAAAGAAATCACAAATAATTTTTCTTTGTATGCAATTTTTAGAATTTATGTGGCATTTTTTGGATAATTATTTGTGTTTTGTCCGTAAGTGTTTACTTTGTTATAGTTAAATGAAAAAATAAAATAAAAATACATGTTGCATGCATATCTAGGATTTAATTATGCATTTAAGAATTAAAAAAATCACAAAAATATGCATTTATCCTATTTTTGTCATTTAAATGTGTCATTGTGTGATTAATGTTTTGTCTTGTGTGATTAATGGTTGTTAAAGGGTAATTAATATTTTGTAAGGTTAATTTTTATTTTTATAATTAACATTAGGAATTTAATAATTAGGAATAAAATTAGAAAATGAAAAGAGTTGAAAACGGATCTGGGCCAAGAATTTTTAACAAAAAATCAGGCCCAAAACATCCAAAAGACCCGGCCAAGTCCAGTCTACATGCAACCAAATCCAAACGACGCCGTAGTGGCACTTCAAATCTGGGCCGTTGATTCGTTTCAATCAAACGGTCCAGTTCAGCCCCTGCATAAATGAAACGACGACATTTTAGGCAATCAGATCTAAACCATTCATCTATCTTAATCCAACGGCTTCAAGAACTCACCAAGACCCGATCCACTTCACCCCTGGGCCAACCCATTCCCCCAGCTTAAACCAAACGACATCGTTCAGTTTAGTGAGTTGATCCAGGCCATTGATCATGTTTGATCTGACGGTCAAGATCAATCCACCCCACCCGTATATAAGTCCTAAAACATACCCCACCCCCTAAACCAAACACCCCCCCTGTCCTGTTCATCGTCTCTTTCAAGAGACCAGATGAACCCCACCGTTCACCACTGTGCACCGCCCACCGGAAATTGCCTAACGGCGGTTCCGGTGGTCCAAATGACCCCATCTTAACGACATAGCTTCCTCACAACACCCTGTTTACGGATCTGGTGTTAGTTTCCCTTGAGTCAGACCACAACGTCTCGAATCTTCGATCAAAAGTTGGTCTGAAAATCCAACTTTCTCCGATGGTCTCCAAATTAACACCATAGTCTCCCCGGTCCATCCTCATCATGAACTTGTTAGTAGCATGGTTCGAATCTTCCTGGAACTGCTCGAATCTTCATTTGAAGATTCGAGTAAAACCTAACCCTACCCCAATGTACCCCAAACTTGCACCAGTCACTTTCCTAACCTCACTCATAACCAAACCAAACTTGGTTTGGTTCAAATCTGCCCAGAAATGGTTGAGCCCTAAATCGAAGAATCAGAAACCCTAAAAAATTCAAATCGTGGAATTTGCAAAAATTAAATGAGGGATTGAGGTCTAAGAGACCTTAATCGAGGTATTCTCAATTGAGAATACTTCGAATAAAGTCTATTCAGCCTCAAAAGGTCCGAATCCAAGTTGAGCCTGTGTCCGTATAAATTTGAAGATTCAAAGGTATTTTTCCTACTTCTTTTTGTATCCTATGTGTATATTGTTGCTTGTTTCAGTAGTTTGTGTAATTTTCCTATCTGTTTATTTGATTCTGTCTCATACCCGTTTATTTGATCAAAGTGTAGCATTGTTTCTGTTTGTTGTGATTGTTTACAATGTGTGTAATCGACTCGATTAAGTTCATCGATTAGTTGTTTTATAAATTCTTGTTTTCGTTAATGCTGATTGAAACAACCTGTTTGTCTATTTTGGGATTGATTGTTATCAATTATTGTAGATAATCAGTTGATTAGTACTCGTCAATTAAATCATTTTTGTAATAAGTTCGTCAAATGGATGTTGTGTATGTTGATCTCTAGGCAGTTAGTTTCAGGGCATTGTCAATATACTGACAATGCTCCTGCATGTGTTTGATCTTAGTTCGATTTTCAATTTCAGTTTAAGTTGTTCTACTGAGTTCTGTGTGGTGTTAATATGTTTTATTCAAGTTCAGTCTATTAGTTCCATGTTTGAATTCAGTTTTGTCAATTAGTTATTAGAAATGTGGTATGCTGGATCGATCATAGATTGCATTTCCCTGTTTGGCACAATCTATGAGGATAAAATGTATGTTTGATTTATTTTAGGAATTGGTTATTAGCTGTTAGGCAATTTAGTTTAGACAATTGTTGAATTTGGGCAGTTTTAGTCTGGGGGCAGTAATATTAAGGGATTTTCAGGGGTATTTTGGGAATGAAACAGTAAGAATAATATGTTAGTATTAGTGTGATAGTAGTTGAATGTTAATAGCTATTAATTAATCCTAATGGGGAGCCAAAGGAAGTGGAAGGGGCTGAAAATCAGGAAAAAAGTTTTACTTAATGGGATTTAAAGTGGTAAAGCAGATTTTGAGTGAGATTTTCTGATTTTTGAAAAAAGAAGAAGTGTTGGGCAGACTTGTATAAAGAGGGCGGTGTTGGGAACTAATCTAAAAGAAAAGAGAGATAGATAGAAAGAAAAGATACACAGAAAAATTGGAAAGAGAAAAGGAATCAAGAGAGAAGTAGGGAGAACAATATAGAAGGGGACAACCAGAGGGAGAAGCAGATAATGGAGGAGAACAAAAATCTGAAAAAGGAAGAAGAAAGAAAGAAAGAAAAAAATCAGAAACAATAAATAGAATTCTACATTAGAAGCTAGTGTTGAAGCTGTTTTATTTTTGAAATTGAGAGTTTTTTTTTCAGTTTGCTTTTTCCTAAGTCTTAAAGATCAGAAATACTGTTTTCCTTGAATCTGTCCGGATTTGTTTGATACTATTGTTTGGTTTAAATCTGAAATTTCTTAAAAATTCCTGCTACTGTGCATCTGGGTTTCACGGGTCTTGCTGTTTGTTGCTCAAATATGTTGAAACATTGGTATATTCTGCTGGTTTTGTTGCTGCTGCTACTGCTGAAATTTGCCTCTTTTACCCTCATTTTCAGGTACATATCTTTAGACTCATGTCATGAAAAGCTTCAACATTGCAAATAAATGAAGTTTGGAATTACAATTATGTCTTCTACTCATTTAAGTCTATTAGTTTAAATTTCAGTTTTGTTTTAGTTGGTTAATATAGTATTATACTTGACATGATAAACTATTAACCAATTGACCTTCTGAAGTAGTAAATTCTACGATAATCTTATGTATTTTGAAGTCTAGTGATGACATTTATTGTTTGAATTGTTGAGATAGGAAACATGGCAGAAAGTTGGCCATTAATTAAATTTTGTGATATTGTTGGCTAAGCGTAAGATAGTATGGAAATATCAAGAAACTACATTACTAGCATATCTCGTCCAATATTCGATTTTGTTTAAAGCTAGATGATGTTAATTGTATTTCGATCATATATGGCGTAATAACGGTTATGTGTATAACCAATAGTTGAAAGGTGAATTGATATAATCCGTTACGTTTACGATGTTGGAATATTGTGAACGGTTCATGATGTATATTTACGTTATATGTGATGTCGTCTTATTAAATCAGCTGGTAGATTAGTTCTCTTTCTTAATAACAAATGGCCTAGTTATTTTAGGAATGCGATCAACTCAATTCTTAAAAAATAAAGTATAAAAAATAATGTCAATGATTTTTACAAAGTATAGAGTTAGTGTTTGCAAATAACTCGCATAGGCCGAGAATAAGAATTGGTTTGATTATATCTATCCCAAACTCAATCATCGTAAGCAAAATTAACCGAATAATCATAACTTTGGACTAAAAAAGGAGGTGGGATTTACAAATACGAATTGCCACATTTAAGTCAAAGATTTAAAAAATAGAGTTCGCTTTAGATATAACAATTCTTCGAAAACTATTAGTTTGTTTTATCAAATTAATTCTTTTCCTTTTTGCAAGCAATTCACTTTTTGAGTATAGAATATCATATTCACGAAAAATGGTAAATTTAGTCACACGCTATTTATTATTCATATCATTAATTCTTTAACTTTAGATAGTTTTGAGGTATATAATTCATATGTTTAAAATATAACCCAATAAATTTTGAATTCTTTTCAAAAATTTAGAGGCGTCCCAAATAGTGATTTTCCATGACTTTCACATTAAAAATAGATGGATGCAATAAATATTTGTAGAGAATTTATATTACCATCAAGATTTTTTTTTTCTTTTTTTGCGTAATTAGGGATGCGTTCGCGTGACCTGATTATACTTCTAAAGGCAATTTGGATTATGCGTTCGCACAACTTCGAGCAAAATTTTAATAAAAGGGGGTTCTTCGGAGGATGTTAAATTAATTTCATATAACCCGAGATGTGCAGTTCGCTATTTAATCATACAAGAGGGACAAATTGTTCTTAATTTTATTCTAAGCACAGTTTCGAACATAAGTTTTTATATATAATAAAAATATAAAAATATTCTCAACCTTATTGTGTACACGTATGCGTGACATGATTCTTTACATTTATAAAAAATAAATAAATATATAATACGAATATACGTACGCGTGATTCGTTTCAAGGAAGGTCTATAATTGTAAACAATCCAAACAAAAGCGGTAATAAAATCAGGCAGCAAGAAAAATGTAATTAGTAAATCAAGATAATTAAGCCAAATATAAAAATGGTTAAGCGACTGTGCTAGAACCACGGAATTCGGGAATGCCTAACACCTTCTCCCGAATTAGCAGAATTTCTTACTCGGATTTCTGGTTCGCAGAATGACAAACAGAGTCATATTCTCCTCGATTCGGGATTAAAATCGGTGACTTGGGACGCCATAAAATTCCCAGGTGGCGACTCTGAAATAAAATAAATAAATCTCATTTCGACTGTCCTTTAAGTGGAGAAAAAGCCTCCTTGCACCCCCGCGGGGGCGGAAAAAAGGAGGTGTGACACACATAAGGGATATGAGGGTTTGAGATTCATAAGTCAGCAAATCACATAACAAGTGGCTGACACAGTACATACAATAAGGGAAAAATTAATTTAGAAGGGGAGGGAGCAGATTACAACATTCTTAGTAATGTATCTTGATTGCATAAATATAAGCAGAAGCAGGCAAGAGTGAAGAAAACTGAAACAGCTAAAGAAACATGTTGTTGTTGATGCTTGAAGATTAACTAGGACATACCAGTAAGAAGCAAAGTGCAAAAAGTAAAAGTAAGCAAATTTCCACAGCCTAGCCTTGGCTTTCAGCCGGCTAGACAAAGCAGTAGCACATGTAGTAATAGAGAAAAGAGAGAGTTTTTAGTGAAGTGTGTGTTTTGAACTCAGATGGTTCCTCCCTTTGAAAGAAAAGAGGGTGGGTGTTTATACTTTTGAAAACAGGTGAAGAATAAGGTAATAAGTAAAGACTTAACACAAACATGGAAACAATCACAAGTCGGAATCAATTACTACAAGTGACTCCCTTTAATTAAGGAATCACTGTTTAACGGGTAACAACAGGTCTAATTAAGGAAGGAAAATTAGTTTGGAAACAGATTGATTATTTCCATAAAATGTAGTAAAAGCATACAATAGACAATCAAGTCTAAGTACAGAATATGCCTATTTTGAGAAAGGATTCAACAAGGTAAAACATCACAGTAAAGGGAAAGGAATCAATTAATTTTAAATAGGCGAGTGAAATTAAGGGTCATAAAAGAAAAACTTTTGCAATCAGTCACAAGACCAAGATCAATCAAGGAAGAAACATGATTCTGCACTTCAGTGTATAAATAGAGTGAACAGAAGCATCAGACATGCGAGGCCAAGCACATCGGCAGAAGAAACAACATACAATAGTAGCAGAAATAAGCATAGGATTCAGTAGTGAACAAAGTTAGATAGTCAGGGCTCACACGTATAGACAAAGTGAAGAAGAGAGTCAAAACAAGTAAAGGTCTCACAGTAACAAGTGAGGAAATCTTTTGAGAAGTTAGGGTTTCACCAATAATCGAGTTAAAAGATAGTAAAACTCAGAATCAGATAAGTCACATAAAGAAAAGAGAGAGTTTGAAACAAGGAATTTTTGATCGAGTCAAGTATGTATTAAAACAAGCAATTTCAGACCAAAAGACCTAAAGTGTTCCACAATAACCAAGTTTAAAAGATGGCAAAACTCGGAATCAGATAAGTCAAGTAAGAATGGAGAACTTAATTGAACAAACACACATTTAAGCAAACAGTTTTAGAATTCGAATGAGATCAAAAAGGAATTAGGGTTTTCAACATGCTGACTCAGATAGAAGAACAACATGAGCAAAACATAGCAAAATCACAAACACATTAAAATCAGAGAAGAGATCTTTTGAAATAACTTAAAGGAAAACCCTAATTGTCGAAAAAATGAATAGTCGTTTTAAAAGAAAAGTTGAAGAACCTTCGAGAATACACTTAAGAAATTCATAGTAAGCACAGATCTATGGCAGATCTAAAAGAAAATCAAAAGATCTTAAAGATTAGGGTTCCGAAAGACCCAAAAAAGGTGAGAAAGACCTTGAAAGTTACCGATCTAACCAGGAGAGTCAAGGATCTGACTGAAACGACCATGGCTGGCCGGAGAAAGGTCATGGATGACCGGAGAAAGGCCATGAACAGAAGTCGAGCAAGGACTGGACCAGATTCCCTCGAGGTCTGGCCATGAAACCACAGAAACAAACACCCAGGAGTCATAGGAGGCCACTACACATCTCCAATGGCCATGGGAGGCCACAGATTAGGGAGGGTTTAGGGTGGAATTAGATGGCAGAGGCTAGGGTTCATGAGGGTTTTAGAGAGAATTGAGCGGGAAAGGAAATTCAAGGGAGGAGTTTGGTGAAGAATGAGGTAGGGTAAGGGGTTGTTTAAGGTTAAAAAAAGTTAAGGGGGAACTGTGGCCGTTGATCTAAATGATCAACGACCTAGATTTAAAAGGGTAGGTGGGGAATCCGGGTTTGGGTCGGTTTAATTGGGTTGAGTTAGGGTTTAATTGAAATTGGGCTGGGAAATTGGGTTTAAATTGGGATCAGATTTAGGCTACAATTGAAATGCAATTGAGCTATTATTTAAATAGCCATTTTTCCCCTTTTAAAATTATAAGAATAGTAAATTAACTTCTGGAAACAAATTGAAAGCACTAAAATGATTTATAACATATAATTGTCAATTTAAAAATATAGGACTTAATTTTATGAGTATAAAATACAATTGAATCTTAAAAGGGCTAATATTGCAATTATATGCAATTTAGTTTAAAAATACTAAATAAATTTGTAAAAATATGAAAAAATTACCTTAGCTATATTTTAGCATAAATATAAAAGTACAACAAATGAATTACCAAAATAATGACTTAGGAAATAATTTTTGGGGTTTTTATGGATAAAAGGGGGAAATAAATTGATCTAAAAACCATTAAAAATTATGAAAAAATAATAAAACATTTGGACATGTTTATATATGCATATATATGCTATTTGGAAGGTATTTTTCATATTGGAAAATATATAGGGAAAAATTGGGTATCAACAAAGGTGAAATAACGACAAGCTGCACAAGACCACAACCAAAGGAATAGAGCACATCTCAGTCGTAACCTCTCCCGTTGGTGACAACACCAAAATCTGCATACTTGATTTCAATCTCTAACAATCAAATGATTAACACATCACACTTATACGATCTTCTCGTGGGATATACTCCCACAACCTTCCACACCAGGTAGTAAAATCTGAACATTAATGGCCATCGACCATGCCATTTCCATAATGCTAGACAAGCATCCACATTTCAATACCTAACACTTCCTCCTCAAAATAGACCATCCCCAGACTGCCCGAAAATAATGCCAGCATACTTTAAAAAACTGAGACCTTCCCCTGCTCCTCCGAGCTCATGACATTATTATCAAAACTGAACCGCAACCTTGATCCTTAACTTCCAATCTCCTTACCGCTCACTATACCCATCATGCCACTACGCGAGAGTCCAAGAATTTCATTAAAATCCCCTAAACGACAAGTAGAATAAACACTTCATCGGCTAGAACCCTATTTCACTCCACTTATTTCAGAAGAACAATTGCAACACGCAGCCAAATTCCCGTAATCGCAGGAAATGAGACCTCAATTTGTAGTCTAAACTATCATAACTCTTCCGGAATCCATTTACACATAACAGAACCATCAGAATCAAATACCTCCAAATCAATCAAATCATGGAGGCTGCCAATCTTGGACGTACAACCAAAAATCTCATGTTTAGTCTTACCACACCGAAGGAATAAATTATTTCCTTAACCATGCCGATCCAAATCACTACTAGCCTTACTCACCTTCTTCCGATTTATCCTTGACTTGCCTTCAGAGTCAATACCTATATGCAATCGTATAACGTATCCCAATCAACACTCATCTCGAGCGGCACAAATCGCAAGACCACATCGTTTCACTACGCATAAGCTATCTCATACCGTCCTCGTCCACTCCATAGTATCTATCACTAATTGATGCACCTGCGCTGATTATATCTTCTGCGAATCCGAAGTTGTTTCTCCTATTTCTCCAATATTGCCATGCGGAACCGATGATAACATAGCCAAGTATTCCTCACACTCTACTACAAAACCCCGGCCTTTAGTCATATAACAAAACCCAAAATCCTTAGACATTGCACCTTAAATTCTTGGACCCACTAGGACCGTTGTTGAAAGTCACCCATTTTGGCCTGGTCCGAATTAACCAATCTCCAACACTCTGCTAGCACATGAACACCCTCTCAAAGAAGCAACCGTCTGAATTCTTTTCATTGTACATCACATCCACAAGAAGCATAAACTCTGAGTCTTCCTAAAACCTGCACATGAACCGACAAGGAAAAATATAGCACACATTTAACAAGTTCTCCGCTCGAATTACCCCTGATGTTTTATTTTCTTAGTCATATATAATCCCCCAATGCACCGATAACCAAAAACCGCACAAGCAGAAAACCACGTGACCCAATCGTAGACGGTGGGCTCCCCTACTTAACTTTAAGCTACCATGACATAAATGTAGTGCCTACAAAGATTCCTCCTTCTCAATTACCATGATCACACACTTTCAACATGCCAATTTTCTCGTATTCTCTTGTCAAACTTTTCATGAACATTCCAAATTATCAGCCACAATTGGGTACTCGACCTTCTGCCAGGTAGTAAGTAGAACTCTTCGTAGAAAATTCATCAGAATCACGCAATCGCTAGCCTGCTCACAGGAGATAACCCACCTGTGGAATTCCATTCCGACATCTTCCAACGACGCTGCACTGGGTAAACTACCACGAAATCAATAAACCCTCTTGAGCCCATGCTCGTCCACCAGCTGTACAAGTCTGTTTATTCCCCATTGATATCAACTGAAAGTCCGACAATACATTCCAATCTCGAAGTCACATCGTATCCCATAACTATAATCAAGCCTTTACATCCCTAAACACTCCAAGAAAACTTTTTCCGTCATATTCAACTTTCCTCAGCACGGTAGCCACCATTCCAAATAAAATTCATAAACCTAGTCACTATCCGCCATGATTCCCAAATTGTTCTAAACTTTTCTCAAGGCATGTGGCTATCCTACCACAGAATCAATATGCTACTCTGCCACTCCCACTTTGGTTAAACCATCTCCTTTAAGAAAATTCTCAACCTTTGCTTTTCATGCTTGACCTGCTTGCAATTCAACCACCGCGAGACACCTCCCACCATGTCCTTCCTTATCCTTTGTTACCTAAATGCTAACTCAAATCAAAATCCACCTCTATAGCACCTGAAGTAATAAATTTCTACCAACTCCAAGCCTCCTCAAAGATCATCTTTATCAATCTATCAGCATTAGAAGCAGTGATTCGACTCTGAAACCTCCATATACCACCATCTCTGACAACTGCTTCTCAGGCACCATTTCACAACACCCTGCCCCGAAGGCAAATCAAGAAAATCATAACACCGGCGAGCCTTAATGCGTTCAAACAAGGATGACGAAACCACATCATAAATGAGAATTCCACCATGCTTGAAAATATCAAGTCTCATTACTCCATTAACCATAGCCTGAACATCCACAGTCTGATTACCTTTCCTCCTTTCGAGTCATTCACTTCCTTGACACATAAATAAGCACCCTACAATTACACCAACACTATGTGATAACAACGCATGAACATCATAACAATTTGTGCATAGCCTCAAAACCATAGGAAATACAGATACTGATCTGAAATGACAGAACAACCTTCCGCAAGGCGACGATAATAGCATGCCCAAATATGCAGGGGAAAACATCCTGGACCACATCTGTAGTACCGCTACAACTCCTCGATACCTAATTGATAACAAGCGCTTCACGTCGCATAAGATTGAGTCGGAAGGAAATAAAGGTATAAGCCTCAAAGGAATCAAATCATACGATGAGGAATCAAGAAGAGAAGTGCTCCTAACAGCCTATATCCTCTCGAAGATAAGTATAGACATCTCTATACCGATCCGCAAGACTCTACCAGACTTGCTCATGACTCATGAGACCTAAGTGAACCTAGTTCTCTGATACCAAGCTGTTACGACCCAAAATCCCCTATAGGACGTGATGGCACCTAACGTCGCCGCCAGGCAAGCCAACAATGAATTATAAACTTAATTACTCATTTATAATATTTTTGAAACCATAAATTTTATTAATGAAGGAAATTCACACTTTTAAATCCATGAGAACATACATAATTAGTAGTTTATAAAAGAAAAAAATGCGATAATAATATATAAATCCGTTAGCATCAACTAGCATATCCAAAAACCCAATGTCATAAGTGTATGAGCATTTACTAGGGAGTATAATAATAATACAACATTTGTTTGGAATGTAAATAAGACAGAATAAAGTAAATAGTATGATGAGACTCCGTGGACTGCGATGCGTAGCCTGGAATGCAGCTCACCATAAAGTCTCCTCAGCAGTTGCTCCTATGAACCAAGATGACCATCAAATAAACCTGTCAGATCCTGCACATTTAGTGCAGAAGTGCAGTATGAGTACGTAAATCAATGTGTACCTAGTAAGTATCTAGCCTAACCCCGGAGAAGTAGTGACGACGGGTCGACATCGACGCTTATTAGTGATCTAATGAATCAAATATAGTAAGAAGTAAACAAATATACAGTAGGGTAATAAAAAATATAAACAAATTTAGGTACATGGTAAAATCCTCCTTTGAACATTAAACTCAAGCTCTCAATGTCAGTTACCTCCTCAACCCGAGTATATATGAAATGGACCTCACCAGATAGGTCATCACAACTCAATCAGTAAAATACACAGATACGATGACTTCTTGTCTAATATTGCGCATGATGCTGCCAACGCGAATGACCCAATCCCATAAGAGTATTTATAGAATTGCCGAGGCGGACGACCCGATCCCATAATAATGTGTACACTGCCGAGGGTCGAGCAGTACGAACCATAAATGTATCTATTATACTGCAGAGGTGAATGGCCCGCTCCCATGAGAGTAAGAAGCTTTAATGGGTCCTTGACCCTACTCACGAATATACGAGTGAGTTATGAAACTTAAGGAAAACTTTGCAATGAATACACACAATGCAGGAGAAATTCCTGAGGGAAGCACAAGTTATTCTGTGGATTCAAGTAGCCCATCACAACTCTACAATAGCGAGTCTATCACCCTATGCAAGTCTAGTCTCAAGTCATAACGTGAAACAAAGGAATTAAATGAGCAAAGATAATTCAAATAGTACAATTATAGAATGGCATGGACCTAAGTCTACCCGGACATAATCAGGAGTTATAGCATACGCACGGATACTCATCTCCTCATATGTGTGTAGCTCCCAAAACATGTAAAACTTAAGAATATAACACCTATGAGGTAAATTCCCCCTTACAGGGTTAGACAGGAGACTTACCTCGCTCCGAAGTTCCATAACCGGCTCCAAAGCCTCTCTAACACCTCAAACCGATGCCCTTCGATCCAAAACTAGTCAAATAATATGCAAACCAATAAAAATATACCCATAATTACTCACTTTATAACAATTCCAAACTTCACTCAAAACGTCAATAAAGTCAACCTTCAAGCCCACGTGCTCGGATTCCAAAAATTATCGAAAATAATTATTACTCATAACTTATATAGTATTGTCACGCCCCGAACCTGGGGGCGAGACCGGCACCCGGTGACTCACCTATCCTTGCGTACCAAATTGTGACCAAGGAACTCTGAACATGTAATGTCATACTTTGGTTATGGGCCACACTGCAAGACAATTGCGAAGGTTGACTAAATATCAATATAATGCTGGGCCGACAAGGCTGTCATAACTACTACAGCTGACAAATCAACAAAATATACATACAAGGCCTACAAGCCCCACATACTGCACTAACTGACAGGATATGTCTACAAGCCTCTACTGATGGATAAACTGTGATTGGAACAGGGCCCCGACCTACTCATAACATATATACATATATATACAAGATGTACATAAAGCTCTAGACCCAGCAACTCCGAAGGGCATGGAGCTTACCGGGATATGAATTGTTTTTATGCCTCGTTATCAAACTTGTGTAATTACGAGATCAT
Organism: Nicotiana tabacum; assembly: GCF_000715075.1. Taxonomy (NCBI): domain Eukaryota; kingdom Viridiplantae; phylum Streptophyta; class Magnoliopsida; order Solanales; family Solanaceae; genus Nicotiana; species Nicotiana tabacum. The sequence continues at coordinate 37,887,007 of NC_134082.1, forward strand.
GCAAAATGAAGGAAGAGCTTAGCCTTAACATACCGGGAGTAGGGAAAAATCCGTATGATATTCTTGGAAAAGGTTGCACCGTACTCTCTTACAATAAAAAAATCTCACGTTGCTAAGGCGCTAAGAAATCTTGTTGGAATTTTGGTTGCTAACGTTGGAATTCTTGTAGATGTTATGAATTATATTTGTTTTGTTTTGCAATAAGAATTCATTATCAAATTACTACGTGAATGTCTAAAGTCTAAAGAATCCAAAATGCCAATTTTTTAAGTCTTACACGTGAAAGGGTTTAATGTCTAGTATGTGACACTTTAGCTTGCCACCTTTCTTTGTGAATAATGATTCATTTAATTTGATCCATCTTGCTCCTCGTTTTGGCATTTAAGCTTATCCACAATTCTAGTTAATTAACCACTAATCTCTTTATTAACTTGTTAATTTTCCACTAACCAATAATTAACAAATTACCCACTTACTTAAGATTTATCCAAAATTACTTAGAATACTACTCACTTGAAACACACTTCATGCACCTTATTATCATGGTCATGTGGTACCTTGCATGTCACTACTCCATAAAATACCAGATATTTATAGTCCAGACCGTATTTTACCTTAAAATGCCAAACTTCGACGAAATTTATTTCATCAATATGCTTACCCTCTCACCTTCACGAATTTACTCATCACTTGCTTGAAATATCATAATACTTATAATCTCAAAATAATCTCATTCTCAACCTTACATTGATTAACTTATGACGAAACTTTAACGTACGAAAATGCGAGATTTTGACATCTCATTTCCCGAGCTTCCATCAATTTATTTATGGCATACTTCCATGTATGAAAACATGGGGTGTAACATCATTCCCCCCTTTGGAATATTCGTCCTCGAATATTGAATGATGCATTTATCATTCTCATAACCCATAGCTCTTGTGAATACTTTGATACCCCTCTTTCCATCTAGGCAACTGTTCTACAAATGAATCCCAAAGGCCAGGGCATTTCCCTTTTTAAGCCTCTTTCTCTCACCACAACTCGTTGTCAGAATTCTTCCGATCTTGTAACTGTTGCTACCTTTTATCATGCAGCCTGTACGACTCTAACTTTGTAAGTGCACCTATGCGACTCTTCTTTCCTTTTTCCTCCAACTTTTAGCCAATCTATAGGCCTCACTTTGTAACCATGTACAGAGCTAAATAATATGTCCCTATGGACATTTATAGGTATACAGAAGTTCTTCATTCGGTACTTTGTCGATCTTACGGATATTACTATATCTTATTTCACAGGCCCGATTATCTATTCGCACGACTTTACTGCATCTAAATAGGTCATAAAATACCATAACTCTTACCTCGATTTATCATTACTGAGGTGTGCTACCAAGATCCAGGTTACGTTCGTTTCTTATCCCATATGTATAAATCTTTGTCCTTTAATGCTTTCTTATTACTGTTCATCTTAAGAATGACAGTCTAATCTCACCTCATACTTTGTGGCTTTTGTCCATCCATTGTTGATTCATCTTAATATTGATCTATCATCTACCACTGATACCTTGATCTCTTATGTAATACTGCTACTAGGGCTCATGTCTCATCAGTGACATCTGTAGTAATTAGATTGATCCACCTAGCGGCAATTCTATGCTACCATAATCGTATACTATAGCATCCCAATATGACTCACCTTACATGGGTATTTTAATCCCGTATAATTCATGAAATCCTCTTCATGTCATTACTCAATCGAATGCCCAAACATCATCATATATCTTATCACAATCACACCCTCATTCCACTACAAGGGCAGCATTCCATTTCTTCTAGATGCTATTAGTCTTAGATTCCTTTGAGTTGATTTAGGCTATACTAAACTTTCTATAACTTAGACAAACTATTAGCTCTCTTGTTTTCATGGGCTTAATCCCGAGGATTATCCATTCTCGTCATCTTCTTATTCGCCCTTCCTCATCTTTACTCCTGTCATAAAACTTTGTCGCTTTACTATACTTTGGCTTGCGACCTATATGTATCATTTAAACTATTTGCATCCTTCCTTCAACTTGATTGCACCGTAGATTTCCTTATGTTATTCTTGCACATCAAGTGATACATCACATCATCTCTAACTCTTCTTTACTCTCTTAGATAGATCTTTCGGTACCTAGAAACCGTAGGCTGGAAGATATGCTGCTGACGATGCTGCTATTATTCGTGGATACTGAATCCCCGTGCTTCTAGCCATTTATCCGAAGCATGGACTATTCCCTAGATTCTGCATCTGAATTTCTCGTACGTTGTTCACTTTTACTTTACTTACCTTAAAATTTCGCATCACCTCTTTTATCTCCTTCATGACCTCTTTTCCATATAGGTATAATTTATATTCGCAACTTGAAGTTCTATTCTAATACTTGCACCTCTGGTGTATACACAATCTGGTTAGAGCTTCATATTGACTTCTTATAAGGCTGGTACTTTTCTAACTGCTTTATCGTAGAGCCGTTATAGAATATAGCTACTGTACTATCTCTATTGCCCTCTGATATTAAGAGTGATTCTGCAATGTCCTCAGTCACGATTTCTATAATTTTCTAGGTCTAATAATCAGACTCCTGATTTACTTTGTTGATGTAACTCTTTAGTTTCCTCTTCTCTCTAATCAGCCTTTATGTAGGCTTAAGCTATCTTTTGATCTGCAGCTCATGGCCTTAGTTATTGCTTTAGACCTTCATGGACGCTATGGAATATCCAGGATACAATCTTCTAATAATTCAATCCTTTGTCTATGACCGGGACTCAGTTATTCCTTTTTAACTGTTACCGGAGTCTTCTACGACTGTATGATTGTCAGCATATATTCTGCATGGATAATACTCCGAAATCTTAAGTGCTTTCATAACGTAACTAACTCTGGATCATTGATCAAATAATTCCTTCTTATCCTTCTCATCTTCCTTTAAACATAAGCAATTACTTTTCCTGTTCTTTCTGCCCCTTGTTGCGTGCGTACTTAAATTATCTTAGTGCCCACAGATATTTGAATTCCCTAGGTGCCACTTTCTTATGGAGTACATACAAGGTTGTTGTGAGAATGTTGTTATAAGACCATTTCCTTTTTATGTCACTGAGCATAGGTTGAAGCATTCTTCCTTACTTTCCCATCTAGTCTTTCATTGTAGTACTTAGGAAGGATCCTCTGACTCTTGTAAAGCTGTGAGCTTATTACATTGTAGATTAGAAGGTCCTTTTGTTATCCTTCCTTGCCTATAATTATCCATAGTTACTTACTTCCACGCCCTTTTGCTTGTAGGGTTTCTTCTGAACTGATATTTTGACTGTGTTCCCAGTGGTGCTCTCTTTTATTCCCATAATACTCATACAATACCTTTAACTACCCCAACTCCTATCTAAATATTTCTCAAGTATTACAATGTCATTACTGCGAGGCTGAATTCGCTATATTGGATTTTACTATGTTTATCTTGCACGATCTGCTGACACATCTGTAACCTCCCGTTTAGCCATAACTAGGCACTTCCTGAATCAAGTACTAACTACTCGTTGACCCATTCTCATGTCAATATTTTTGAATAATCTTTCTTGGGTTATTTCCTTTGTCTTAACTTACGTCTCGCACTGGCTACTTATCTATAAATACTATCCTTGACATGAACCTTTACTTCCTTTCCTTGACGTCGTGGTTGCATAATTCTCTAGAATCGTAGCATATCTGTAGGATTCGGATAAGTGCAATCTCATTCCTTTCTCAATATTTATCGCATTCTTCCTTTACTATTCCATAATTATTAGAACCTCTTAGTTCTTACTTAATGCCATATCACTACATATCCCCCCTTTAGGGGAGTACTAAGATTTAGTGCTACGATAATCTACGTATATGTGATGACCCGGCCAGTCATCTTAAGAATTTACGCCCCGATCCCTTATTAACTGCTTTTTCTGAGTTTATTTTTGCTATTTTAATTTTCCGGGATGTTCGGTTTTGAATTTCGAAGAGTTTTGGGACACTTAGTCCCTAAATGAGAGCTTAAGTGTTGGAAAGTTGACCGTAGTCAGAATAGTGTGAAGACAACCTCGGAATGGAAATTCGATTGTTCCATTAGCTCTGTTGGGTGATTTCAGGCTTAGGGGCATGTTCGGATTGTGTTTTAAAGGTGTGTAGCTAATTTAGGCTTGAAATGCCGAAAGGTTGAATTTTGAAGTTTCCGGTTCGATAGTGAGATTTTGACCTGAGGGTCGGAATGAAATTTCTGGAAGTTGGAGTAGCTACGTAGTGTTGAGTGTGATGTGTGTGCAAAATTTCAGGTCATTCGGACAAGGTTTGATAGAATTTTTTATCGAAAGTGTACTTTTAGAGTTTTTAGGAATCTTAGGCTTGAATCCGATGAAAAATAGATGTTTTGATGTTGTTTTGAGCATTCCTAAGGTTGAAACTGTCACGACCCAAACTGAAAGGCCATGACTAGCACCCGACCACACTTGCCGAGCACCAACGTACATTTCATCTAACCTTCATTATTATCTTTTATGGCTAAAGAGATCAATATAAATGGTAGACCTAGATCATGGACAACCAGCAATAAAATATGACGGCATGAACATACATAGTAGGGGATGACCAGACAATCAAGAAACTACATATAAGGTATGAGCTACCACGCTACTATGAAAGACTATACAACAAAAACTAGCCGACAAGGCATACCAAACTATACATGAGCCGACACTTGTCTATGAGCCTCTAAAAGAACATAAGTGTTGCAACATAGCCGGAACAGGGCCCCGACATACCCATAATGTCTATAACAAAAATTGCATACCAAGACCAAGGCAAGTCCGGAGAAGGGATCTCGCCAATCACCGCTGAACTGGACAGTCTACTGTGGTAGGGGAGCTGCACCTGTCTGTCTATCAGGACCTGCAGCACGACATGCAGCGTCCACAAATAAAAGGACATCAGTACGAATAAAGTACTGAGTATGTAAGGCAAGGAACCATAAATACGATCAGTAATGTAAGCAAGGATAAACAATATACCACCTGTAACATCTTAGTACCTCTGAGGGCTACTTACATGAAATGCATGATACATATGTATAAATACATAAACCTTTAAAGCATTCGCCTCTGTGGGCATCATCATCATCATATCGTACCCGGCCATAATAGGCTCGGTAGAATCGTACCCGGCCACGTGGAGCTCGGTAAAACCCAACTGATCAGTGGTTGCACAATAGGTGCCGTACCCGGCCAACTATAGCGTGGCTCGGTAGAGTAAAATAGATACATATATATAGTTCATGCTCGACTCATGGAATCACATTCTAAACCTTTCGGAGTGACGTAAGGTCGGTATCCTCTATACACGTTATTAGGACTAACTCTTCACTATGAACCTTATAAGACTTAGGAAGTACCAATAACATTGATAACATAAGAATAAGATAAGCAACATTAACATCAATCGTTCCATAAGAGGGAAAACAATGTAAGTACTGCTAGTTTCTAAGAGTAGAGTATCTTTGAAGATCGTTCATTACATTATGTGCAATCGGAGTCGTGCAAAAGAAGGAAAGGGATAGCCTCACATACCTTGTATATACTTCCCCAATCTCAAGCTATGCAATTGTCAAAACTCCTTAGTCTACAATAAGAGAAACGATACTATCGTTATCATTTAAGCGTCATAACTATTATGTATCGACCACAACCTATTTTACGATGAAACGGACAGCACCTCCCCTATATATATGACCTCACACCATTCAAAATAGTAACCAAACAGCCCAAACAACATCAATAATAAACATATTGAGCCTCCCAATATAGTCCACACACAGCCTAATCACTCCATACATACGACGACCACCATAGTCGTGTCAAACAACCTGGAAATGTTACGAATAACTATCAGCCCATAAACCTACATATATATGGTGTTTCTCCACACCCTTCCTCCTCCAAAACTCCACAATATAGTAGTAAAATATGCAGCCCAACAACAACGCAAAACAGTCCACAAAACAATAACATTACTACCAAGCCTTTCGATATAAATCTCACAAGTTCTAGCTTCAATGGCTTAGCCGCAACTTGGATAATCTTAAATACATATAGAGTAAGAGGTTCCTTACCTTTATACAGAAAGAACAACTCCAATTTGACCTTAAATTTCCAAGAAATATCCCTCCAATGCTGCCACAACAACAAAACAATGAAACTAGCTATCAATTAGTGTTTTTCGGCACTAGAATCACTTTAGAAGGCTTGAAATCACCTAGGATTGATATTAAGAACATTAGGGAGTATTTACAGAACATAAACCCTTTAAATCAACCTCCCACACGAGCTGGAACAACACAAAAATGAGCAACAACAAGAAGAACAAGAGACTTACTAGCGCCACGGAATTCCCGACACTTGATTTGTGTTGTTTGCCCTTTTTTTGGGTCTTGAATCTTGAGTGAACCTTGAGAGGATGTTCCTAGGGTTCTAAGGTCTGAAAATAGTGAAAAGAAATGACTTAAAACGGGTTGTAGTCATCCTATATAGGTCCAAATATCTTAAACCGACTTAGTGGGCCCCATAGAGAGGTGCTTGGCGCAGTCTCGCGAAAACGCGAATATCTCTGTACTCCGAGATCGTATCGATGAACGGTTAAATGAGTTGGAAACTAGACTCATAGATATTTAATTTGGCGGGTATATAACCCCGTAATTCCTTGTAAATTATGAGAAAAGATTAGAAACATTTGACCTAATGTTTAAGAAATTATGAACCTAAGTTGCGACAACTTTTGTCGACTTTTGTTTCATAACTCGTTTGACTTCAAGACTTATGATACAGATATTATATGATTAAAATAACTTAATAAATGACCTCTTGAGTGTATTAAGCACCGCTAGATTACCTGAAAATACGAGTTACAACATCCTTGATTCGTTTAACTTCTAATACTGGTTAATCACCCTTATACACTCTTGTATCACTTAAGACCAATAGGATTGACTTCTTATCATCTCAAAGATAATTCCTTCTTGGATTTATGTTAACTAATATATGGAATGAACTAACACATGTGGATATGGGTTGTAACACCCTCCCCCTTAGGAACATTCGTCCTCGAATGTAAGGGTTTATGGGGAGTTTAAATCACCGTGGATTCCAATGGAAATTTCTGATCAATTTTCCCCTATAAAATGATCACTAGCAAAACTTGCATGTAATTAAGCCCAACATATGGCTTCACAAGGCTACACAAAGCATTATGCGTATTTACATTATCTACATATCACCATTTTGTATTAAGGAGGAGTATTCTCAAATTATTGCTTACCTCATAGAGCCGTTTCTTCTTCCAATGTATCCTGTCTTCCACCAGCATCCTTGTTATCTTCATTCTGGAATAAGTAAGGGTATTTTGACTTCATCTCCTTTTCTGCTTCCCATGTCATTTCTTCCATATTTTTGTTCCTCCATAATACTTTGACGGAAGCTACATCTTTTGTTCTCAGCTTGCGGACTTGCCGATCTAATATCGCCACTGGCACTTCTTCATATGATAGGTCCTCTGTAACTTGTACATCTTTGATAGGGACGACTCGAGAAGGGTCTCCAATACATTTTCTCAACATAGATACATGGAATACCGGGTGGACAAATTCCAATTCGGATGGCAATTCTAACTCACAAGCAACCTGTCCAATCCGTCGAAGAATTTTATACGGCCCGATATACCTTGGACTCAGCTTACCTTTCTTCCCAAAATGCATAATACCCTTCATTGGTGAGATCCTCAGGAAAACCCAATCACCAACCTCAAACTCTAGATCACGACGTCGGACATCAGAATAAGATTTTTGCCTGCTTTGTGCCATCCTCAATCGCTCCTGTATCACTTTCACCTTCTCAATAGCTTGGTGAATCAAATCTGGCCCATATAATTTTGTTTCACCGACTTCGAACCATCCAACTGGTGATCTACATCTCCTCCCGTATAGTGCCTCGTATGGGGCCATTTTAATACTGGAATGGTAGCTATTGTTATAGGCGAATTCTATGAGTGGAAGATGATCATCCCAATTCCCCTTAAAATCTAGAACACATGCTCGTAGCATATCCTCCAGTGTCTGAATGGTACGTTCAGCCTGTCCGTCAGTCTGCGGATAAAATGCAGTGCTGAGACTTACTTGTGTGCCTAAACCCTTCTGGAAAGACCTCCAAAAGTTAGCCGTAAATTGAGCTCCTCGGTCTGATATAATAGATATGGGCACACCATGAAGCCTAACAATCTCCCTGATATACAACTTTGCATAATCTTCAGCCGTGTAAGTTGTCTTCACTGGCAGAAAATGGGCACATTTTGTAAGTCGATCAATTATCACCCAGATGGAGTCAAACTTATGATAAAAGCGAGGTAATCCAATAATGAAGTCCCTATTAATCACCTCCCACTTCCAGGTCGGAATCTCTATATTTTGAAGCAATCCACCGGGTTTCTGATGTTCTATCTTTACTTGTTGACAATTGGGACACTGGGCTACAAATTCTGCAATAGACTTCTTCATATTATCCCACCAATATTGCTCCTTGACATCATGATACATCTTTGTCGAGCCGGGATAGATGGAATATCGGGATTGATGAATCTCATTCATAATCTTCTCTCGCAACCCTGCCACATTAGGCACACACAATCGGCTCTGGTATCTCAGTGCCCCATCTTTTCCGATCCTAAAAGCCATACTTTTACATTGTTGAATGCTTTCTCTTAATCGTACTAAGATAGGATCTTCATATTGTCGTGCTTTTACCTCTGCTACCAAAGATGATTCTGATGTATTCTGTACAGTAACACCTCCATTATCAGAGTCTAACAATCTGATTCTCATATTGGCTAGCTGATGAAGCTCTTTAATCAACCCCCATCTACCTGCCTCAATATGTACTAAGCTTCCCATTGATTTACGGCTGAGAGCATCTGCCACAACATTGGCTTTACCGGGATGATACAATATCTCGACGTCGTAGTCTTTCAATAATTCAAGCCACCTACGCTGCCTCAAATTCAACTCTTTCTGCTTGAAGATGTATTGTAAACTCTTGTGATCTGTGTAGATGTCAACATGGACGCCGTATAAATAGTGCCGCCATATCTTCAAAGCATATATTACTGCAGCCAATTCCAAATCATGGGTTGGATAATTCTTTTCATGCTTATTCAATTGTCTTGATGCATAAGCAATCACATTCCCATGCTGCATCAATACGCACCACAAACCTATACCTGAGGCATCACAATATACCACATAACCTTCTGTTCCTTCAGGAAGAGTGAGCACTGGTGCAGATGTCAATCGATTCTTCAGCTCCTGAAAACTACGTTCACAAGTGTCAGACCACTGGAATTTGGTAGCTTTTTATGTTAACTTAGTCAATGGTGATGATATAGAGGAAAATCCTTCTACAAACCGCCTATAATATCCTGCTAGCCCTAGGAAGCTGCGGACTTCTGATGGTGTTGTAGGTCTCGGCCAATTCTTTACTGCATCGATCTTCTGAGTGTCGACACTAATACCCTCATCAGATATCACATGGCCAAGGAATGCTACTGAGTTCAGCCAGAATTCACATTTGGAGAGCTTAGCATATAACTTACGATCCTGAAGCGTCTGTAATACTATCCGCAAGTGGCCCGCATGTTCCGCCTCCGAACGAGAATACACTAGAATGTCATCAATGAATACAATCACGAACACATCAAGATAGGGCCTGAATATAGTATTCATGAGATCCATAAAAGCTGCTGGGGCATTTGTTAGCCCGAACGACATCACCAAGAACTCAAAGTGCCCATATCTTGTCCGGAAGGCTGTCTTTGGAATATATTTCTCCCTAACCCTCACCTGATGATACCCTGAACGTAAATCAATCTTAGAGAAATACTTGGCACCCTGGAGTTGGTCAAACAGGTCATCAATTCTTGGAAGTGGATACTTGTTCTTTTATAGTAGACTTATTCAACTGTCGATAGTCGATACACATCTGTAACGACCCATCTTTCTTCCGCACGAATAGGACTGGTGCACCCCAAGGTGAAGTGCTAGGCCTAATAAAGCCCTTATCCAGCAAGTCCTTCAACTGCACCTTCAACTCTCGCAACTCTGTCAGGGCCATTCTGTATGGAGGAATAGAGATCGGTTGAGTGTCAGGCAACACATCAATGCTAAACTCAATCTCCCTTTCAGGAGGAAGGCCCGGGAGTTCATCTGGGAAAACATCTGGGAATTCGTTAACCACAGGGATTGATTGTAAAGTATGCGGTTTCGCCTCCGCATCCCTAACGCGAACGAGATGATAAATGTAACCTTTTGAGATCATTTTCCTTGCCTTAAGATAGGAAATAAACCTACCTTTCGGTGTAGCAATGTTCCCTTTCCATTCAATGACGGGTTCACCCGGAAATTGGAACCTAACCATCTTCGTACGACAGTCAACATTTGCATAGCATGAGGCCAACCAGTCCATTCCCATTATCACATCAAAATCAACCATTTCTAACTCAAATAAATTTGCCGAGGTTTGACGACTACAAATCATCACAGTGCAACCTCTATATACCCTTCTAGCAATCACAGAATCTCCTATTGGAGTAGATACCGTGAGGGGTTTACTTATCAATTCAGGTTCAATGCCAAACTTATTAGCCACAAAGGGTGTAACATATGATAATGTAGATCCCGGATCAATCAGCGCATATACATCATAAGAAAATACAGATATAATACATGTAACAACATCTGGAGACGACTCGAGATCCTGTCGACCTACTAGAGCATAGGTTCGATTTTGAGCACCACTCGAACTCGGCACTGCACCTCTACCCCTACCACGACCTGTCGACTACTGAAAACCCCGTGCTGGAGGTCGAACTGATGAGGAAGAACCAGACACAGATCCAGTTGGCTGAGCCATACCATCACCTCCTCTATTAGGACAATCCCGCATCATATGGCCAGGCTGCCCGCACGAATAGCATGCATCAGAACCTCGACGACACAGTCCAAAGTGGGCCTTGCCGCACTGATCACAATGTGGTGTTGGGGGTCTCATCTGACTAGTATCCGTGTGATGTTGCGAGCCATATGCCCGTGAACTCTGACCTGGACCAGAATAGGATCGATCATATCGAGGCCTCTGAAACTGTGGAGGAGCACTAGCTACAGGTGGCGCCGAACTCCTCGAAAACTGCGGCCTGATGCGGCCTCTGAAGTCATCAGAATACCCTGCAAATCTCGCCCTCTTATGCTGGCCTCTATCCTGCTCCCTAACTGCCCTCTGCTGGCGCTTACGATCCTCTAGGGTCTGGGCATAAGCTTGAATACGAGAAATATCCATGCCCTCCACCAAGGAGGCTGTCGTACACTCATTTATTAGATGTGGTCCCAACCCATTCACGAACATATGCACCCTATCACTCATCTCGGCCACCATATGGGGAGCATACCTTACCAAAGAATCAAACTGCATACTGTACTCTCGCACACTCATATTACCTTGTCTAAGGTTCAAGAACTTATCAGCTCTAGCTCGTCGTATCTCAACTGGCAAGTAGTGACGAAGAAAGTCCTCAGAAAATTCCTTCCACACAGCTGGAGGAGGGTTCGGACCCCTGGATCTCTCCCAACTATCATACCAGAGAACCGCTAAATCCCGTAGCCGATAAGAAGCCAAATCTACTGCCTCTGTATCACTAACATGCATAACCCGAAGTGTACGATGAACCTGGTCAATAAAAGTCTGTGGGTCCTCCTTGGGGTCTGATCCGGTAAACACTGGAGGGTCTAAATTAATAAAATCACGAACTCTTGTACTAACTGGTTTCTCAGCAGCACCTGTATTCTGCCTCTGAGCCTGAGCAGCTACCAAGCTAGTCAATAACTGCAAAGCACTCTGCATATCCTGGTCTGGAGTGCCAGACGGAGGAACTGGAGGCGCTCGGTGCCTTCTAATATCCTCTGGAGGAGATGGAGTAGATGAGGTATGAGAGGGCATCTCACTTTGAGCCTCACTTTGTCCTGCTCTGACTTGGGGCACCTGACTGGTACCCTCTCCCGCTGCTGTATCAAGCCGTCTACTAATCGTTTGCTTCCTAGTCGAATGCATCACTGAAAAAAACAAGGTGAATATTAGAGACAAACACTTACGACTCAACTCTACGCACGATCTAGATTCAGGAAGAAGGTAACAACCCTAGATGTCATGTAGCCTCCTGATTATAAATGTGGCGCGCTACACATCCATAATCAAGACTCTACTAGACACGGCTCATAGACAACCCCTAGGACAGACTTGCTCTGATACCAAGTTTGTCACGACCCAAACTGAAGGGTCATGACTAGCACCCGACCACACTTGCCGAGCACCAACGTACATTTCATCTAACCTTCATTATTATCTTTTAAGGCTAAAGAGATCAATATAAATGGTAGACCTAGATCATGGACAACCAGCAATAAAATATGACGGCATGAACATACATAGCAGGGGATGACCAGACAATCAAGAAACTACATATAAGGTATGAGCTACCACGCTACTATGAAAGACTATACAACAAAAACTAGCCGACAAGACATACCAAACTATACATGAACCGACACTTGTCTATGAGCCTCTAAAAGAACATAAGTGTTGCAACATAACCGGAACAGGGCCCCGACATACCCATAATGTCTATAACAAAAATTGCATACCAAGACCAAGGCAAGTCCGGAGAAGGGATCTCGCCAATCACCGCTGAACTGGACAGTCTACTGTGGTAGGGGAGCTGCACCTGTCTGTCTATCAGGACCTGCAGCACGACATGCAGCGTCCACAAATAAAAGGACGTCAGTACGAATAAAGTACTGAGTATGTAAGGCAAGGAACCATAAATACGATCAGTAATGTAAGCAAGGATAAAGAATATACCACCTGTAACATCTTAGTACCTCTGAGGGCTACTTACATGAAATGCATGATACATATGTATAAATACATAAACCTTTAAAGCATTCGCCTCTGTGGGCATCATCATCATTATATCGTACCCGGCCATAATAGGCTCGGTAGAATCGTACCCGGCCACGTGGAGCTCGGTAAAACCCAACTGATCAGTGGTTGCACAATAGGTGCCGTACCCGGCCAACTATAGCGTGGCTCGGTAGAGTAAAATAGATACATATATATAATTCATGCTCGACTCATGGAATCACATTCTAAACCTTTCGGAGTGACGTAAGGTCGGTATCCTCTATACACGTTATTAGGACTAACTCTTCACTATGAACCTTATAAGACTTAGGAAGTACCAATAACATTGATAACATAAGAATAAGAGAAGCAACATTAACATCAATCGTTCCATAAGAGGGAAAACAATGTAAGTACTGCTAGCTTCTAAGAGTAGAGTATCTTTGAAGATCGTTCATTACATTATGTGCAATCGGAGTCGTGCAAAAGAAGGAAAGGGATAGCCTCACATACCTTGTATATACTTCCCCAATCTCAAGCTATGCAATTGTCAAAACTCCTTAGTCTACAATAAGAGAAACGATACTATCGTTATCATTTAAGCGTCATAACTATTATGTATCGACCACAACCTATTTTACGATGAAACGGACAGCACCTCCCCTATATATATGACCTCACACCATTCAAAATAGTCACCAAACAGCCCAAACAACATCAATAATAAACATATTGAGCCTCCCAATATAGTCCACACACAGCCTAATCACTCCATACATACGACGACCACCATAGTCGTGTCAAACAACCTGGAAATGTTACGAATAACTATCAGCCCATAAACCTACATATATATGGTGTTTCTCCACACCCTTCCTCCTCCAAAACTCCATAATATAGTAGTAAAATATGCAGCCCAACAACAACGCAAAACAGTCCACAAAACAATAACATTACTACCAAGCCTTTCGATATAAATCTCACAAGTTCTAGCTTCAATGGCTTAGCCGCAACTTGGATAATCTTAAATACATATAGAGTAAGAGGTTCCTTACCTTTATACAGAAATAACAACTCCAATTTGACCTTAAATTTCCAAGAAATATACCTCCAATGCTGCCACAACAACAAAACAATGAAACTAGCGATCAATTAGTGTTTTTCGGCACTAGAATCACTTTAGAAGGCTTGAAATCACCTAGGATTGATATTAAGAACATTAGGGAGTATTTACAGAACATAAACCCTTTAAAACAACCTCCCACACGAGCTGGAACAACACAAAAATGAGCAACAACAAGAAGAACAAGAGACTTACTAGCGCCACGGAATTCCCGACACTTGATTTGTGTTGTTTGCCCTTTTTTGGGTCTTGAATCTTGAGTGAACCTTGAGAGGATGTTCCTAGGGTTCTAAGGTCTGAAAATAGTGAAAAGAAATGACTTAAAACGGGTTGTAGTCATCCTATATAGGTCCAAATATCTTAAACCGACTTAGTGGGCCCCATAGAGAGGTGCTTGGCGCAGTCTCGCAAAAACGCGAATATCTCTCTACTCCGAGATCGTATCGATGAACGGTTTAATGCGTTGGAAACTAGACTCATAGATCTTTAATTTGGTGGGTAGATCACCCCGTAATTCCTTGTAAATTATGAGAAAAGATTAGAAACATTTGACCTAATGTTTAAGTAAAATTATGAACCTAAGTTGCGACAACTTTTGTCGACTTTTGTTTCATAACTCGTTTGACTTCAAGACTTATGATACGGATATTATATGATTAAAATAACTTAATAAATGACCTCTTGAGTGTATTAAGCACCGCTAGATTACCTGAAAATACGAGTTACAACATCCTTGATTCGTTTAACTTCTAATACTGGTTAATCACCCTTATACACTCTTGTATCACTTAAGACCAATAGGATTGACTTCTTATCATCTCAAAGATAATTCCTTCTTGAATTTATGTTAACTAATATATGGCATGAACTAACACATGTGGATATGGGTTGTAACAGAAACAAGTTTGAATGAAGTTATGGGTTATGTTGGTAGGTTTAGTTGAGGTCTCGGAGGGCCTCGGGATGATTTGAGATGGTTGACGGAAGGATTTTGGAGTTGGGAGTTGCAACTTCAGCTGCTGGTTTTCTGTCATAACCGCACCTGCGAGTGTGGGACCGCAAGTGTGGTGCCGCAGAAATGAGGAAGGGGCCACGAACCGCAGAAGCAACATAAGGAACCGCACTTGCATGACCGCAAATGCGGTGCGAGATGGAGTTTTTAATTGAGAATCACAGAAGCAGTTCCCCGACCGCAGAAGCGGTATCGCAGATGCGATTGTTTGACCGCAAATGCAGTAATAGCTGGGCGGAAATATGAAATTTCGAGGGTTTAGTTTCAAAAATTAGAAATTCAATTTGGAGCTCGGGAGAGGGCGATTTTTAGAGGAAATTAAAGAGGAGATCAGTGGGTAACAAATATTTATCCCTTCTAGTTATATTATGTCAATCTATAGTTAGTTTCATCATTTAATTTCGGATTGGAGATGAAAATTGGAAAAAAGTTGGAAGAAAGTTCTTAGACCAAAAATTCCACTTTTGATTGGGAATTTGACCTTAGATTTGGATAATTTTGGTATGCATGAACTTGTGAGAGTATGAGGATTTTGAAAATATAAATTTTACCTGATTCCGAGACGTTGGCCCGAGGGGCATTTTGGTCATTTTACCTAATTTTGCGTATTAGCTTAGAATTTCTTTGTAGAATCAGTTAGTTGAAGTGTTATTTACATTATGCAATTGAATTGAATAGATTTGAGCCATTTGGAGTCAAGTACTCGTGGCAAGAACGTGGTCTCGGGTTGATTATTGAGCCGGTTCGAGGTAAGTGGCTTGTCTAACTTTGTGTGGGGGACCTTCCCCTTAGGATTTGGTATATTTGATATTTGAAATGCCTTGTACGTGAGGTGACGAGTGCGTACTTGAGCTAATTGTTAAAAATCCGATTTTCTTTAAGTAATTTCAATTGTGTTCCTTTTTCCTGTTTCATTTTACTTGTAATTTAAACCTACTGTTAGCATAGAAAAAGCATGTCTAATTGACTTAACTTTTTATTTGATTAAACTACCTTAATTGATTTATGTGAAGCATGTTAGATTAGAATTACCTGTTTACTTGATACGGAATTGAGCTTAATTGAGTATTCTTGTGTTGCTGCTGTGTGTTTTATTTTGGGACTACGAAACAACATCCCAGGAGATCCCCTGTATGTATTTATGATTTGAACTGAGGTGCGGGATACCGAGAGATCCTTGGCACGTATATTGAGGATACTAAGAGATCCTCGGGATACCAAGAGATCCCTAACATATATTGAGGATACCGAGAGATCCTTGGGATACCAAGAGATCCCTAGCATATATTGAGGGTACTAAGAGATCTTCGGGATACTAAGAGATCCCCGGTTATTTCCTTGTGATTGTTTTCGCCTCTGTTTCAGTTATTGAATTCCTTGTTTTCCTGTATTAAATTCTTAGTGTTAGTTTTTGACTGTACTGCTTATCTTATACTGTCATCTCTTATATTTTTATTTTATCTCAGTAGGGCCCTGACCTTCCTCGTCACTACCCAACCGAGGTTAGGCTTAGCACTGACTGAGTACCGCTGTGGTGTACTCATGCTCTTTCTGTGCAAGTTTTTCATGTGCACATCCAGGTACCTTGACTCAGACTTACCATCCTTGAGATGAGGCGACCCTTCGGAGACTTCGAGATATATCTGCCGCTTCTGCAGACCGAGGAGTCTCTCTCTATTCTCTCTTGTAGTTACAACCCTTCTGTATTTACTTATTTTAGACTATTCTGGAGTTAGAGCACTATGTAATATCCTTAGCTTGTGATTCATGGTTTTTCGGGTTTTGGGAGAGATATATATTGGATTTGAGAGTTATATTTTATATGCCGAGTGACACTTTTAAAACGCTATTTTATTACATTATTTCTGTTTTAAATTGTATTCTTCTGCAAATTGGTTTATCTTTTGCGCTTTAGGCTTACCTAGTCATAGAGACTAGGTGCCGTCACAATGGTTCACGGAGGGCAAACCGGGGTCGTGACAAGTTGGTATCAGAGCTCTAGGTTCATAGGAGTCATGAATCACAAGCCGATTTATTAAAGTCTCGCTGATCGGTACGAAGACGTCTGTACTTATCTACGAGAGTCTATGTAACCGTTAGGAAAATTCTATCTTCATTTGATTTCCTTGTCGTGCAAGATTTTGATATCACAATTCTAAACTTCTGTCTTCTATTCTCTCATAGATGGTGAGGACACGCACTACCCGAGATGATCAAGCACCCCCGCCCCCTACTACAGCCATTAGAGGTCGAGGCCGGGGTAGAGGCTGACGATATGCATGTGGTGTAGCCAGAGGACCTACGCGAGCTATCGCCGAGGTACCACTAGCAGTTTTAGCCGGAGTCCAGGCACCTGATACGCCTACTGCTACCACTACTCCAGCTCTTCAGGAGACTCTGGCACAGTTCATGAGCATGTACACCACTTTGGCTCAGGCAGGATTGCTTCCCCTTGTTGTAGCTATGTCTCAGGCTGGGGGAGGAGCACAGACTCTCGCCGCCCGAACTCCTGAGCAGTGAGTGCATGTTGAGTAGGTCCCTAAGATTATTCTTGTAAAGCCTGCAGTCCGAGATCAGCCCGAGGATAGGGCAGCGGCTTGAGAGGATGAGTAACTGAGGCTTGAAAGGTTCCAGAAGTACGAGGCTCCTGTATTTAGTGGTCTAGCATTGGATGATGCTCTATATTTTTAGATGAGTATTACCGCATTCTCCGTACCATGGGTATATCAGGATCGAAAGGGGTTTCCTTCACTACTTTCCAGCTTTGAGGGGCTGCCTATGAGTGGTGCCGCACCTATGAGTTAGATAGTCCGGATGAGGCTGCTTCATTGACTTGGACTCAGTTTTCAGATCTATTCCTGAGAGAGTATGTTCCTTAGAGCCTCAGGGATGCATGACACGTAGAGTTTGAGCATTTGCACCAAGGTGCTATGACTGTCTTAGAGTATGCTATCCGTTACACTAGTTTAGCTAGACATGCACCAGCCTTGGTTTCTACTGTTCGCGAGAGGGTTTGCCGGTTTATTGAGGGACTTATTCCTAGCATCAAGTCTAGCATGGCTCGTGATTTGGAGATGGATATTTCTTATCAGTAGGTGGTGAGCATTGCTAGGTGGATTGAGGGTATGCATGCTAGGGATAGAGAGGAGAGGGAGGCCAAGAGGTCTCGAGAGTCGGGCCATTTCTCTGGTGCCCGTGCCCCAGCTGCCGGTCGTCATGGTAAGGGTTATATGAGTCGCCCTATTCATTTAGGTCTTCCAGCATCCAGTGGTATTCCAGCTCCTTCTAGACCTCAAGAGCTTGATTATGCACCTCCGGTATCTAGTGTGCCTCCTGCGCGGGGTGCTTTTAGAGGTCAGTCCAGCAGACCTGACCCAAGCCAGTCACAACCACCACGTCCTTTCGAAGCTTGCTTTGAGTGTGGTGACACACACCATATGGTGAGGGATTGCCCTAGACTTGGTGGAGTGCACCTCCACAGACTTCTTAGCCATAGTGTGCCCAGTAGAGTTCTCAGGCTATGGTTATAGCTCCAGTTGCTACCCCACCTGCTCACCTAGCTAGAGATGGAGGTCGGGGAGGTAGAGGACGTCGTAGAGGGGGAGGCCAGGCCAGATACTATGCCCTTCCTACCCATACCAAAGCTGTTGCCTCCGATTCTATCATCACAGGTATTATATTGGTTTGTCACAGAGATGCATCAGTTCTATTCGATCCAGGCTCCACTTACTCTTTTGTGTCTTCTTATTTTGCTCCGCATTTGGGTGTATCTCGGGATTCTTTGAGTTCCCCTATTTATGTTTCTACTCCTGTGGGAGATTCTCTTGTTGTGGACCGTATTTATCTGTCGTGTTTGGTTGCTCTTAGTGGTTTTGAGACCAGAGCCGATTTATTGTTTCTCAGCATGGTAGATTTTGATATTATCTTGGGCATGGACTGGTTGCCGCCCATTATGCTATTCTTGACTGTCACGCCAACACTGTGACGCTGGCTATGCTAGGTGTACCGCATGTTGATTGGAGGGGTACTTTAGATCACACTCCCAGTAGAGTTATTTCTTTTCTTAAAGCTCAGCGTATGGTTGAGAAGGGGTGTGACGCGTATTTAGCCTATGTGAGAGATGTCAGCATTGATACCGCTTCAATTGATTTAGTTTTAGTAGTACGGGATTTTACCGATGTGTTTCCAGCTGATCTCCCAGGCATGCCACCTGATAGAGATATTGATTTTGGCATTGAGCTGTTGCCAGGCACTCAGCCCACTTCTATTCCTCCATGTCGTATGGCTCTTTCTGAGTTGAAGGAGGTGAAGGATCAGTTATAGGAATTGCTTGATAAGGGTTTTATTCGACCCAGTGTATCACCTTGGGATGATCCTGTCTTGTTTGTGAATAAAAAGGATGGTTCTATGCGTATGTGTATTGAATATCGCCAGTTGAACAAGGTTACAGTGAAGAACCATTATACTTTGCCTCGTATTGATGATATGTTTGACCAGCTTTAGGGCGCACGGGTGTTTTCTAAGATTGACTTGCGCTCAGGTTACCATCAGTTATAGATTCGGGAGCCAGATATCCCAAAGACTGCTTTCAGGACTCGATATGGTCATTACGAGTTCCTTGTTATGTCATTTGGGCTGACCAATGCCCCAGCAACCTTTATGCATTTGATGCACAATGTGTTCCGGCCATATTTTGACTCGTTTGTCATTGTCTTTATTGATGATATTCTGCTGTATTCTTGGAGTTGGGAAGATCATGAGCACCACCTAAGAATAGTGCTTCAAACCTTGAGAGTAAAGAAGTTATATGCTAAGTTCTCGAAATGTGAATTTTGGTTGGATTCCATGGCATTCCTAGGCCACGTGGTATCCAGTGAGGGTATTTAGGTGGATTTGAAGAAAATAGAGGCCGTGTAGAGTTGTCCAAGACCATCCTCAGCTATAGAGATTCGTAGTTTCCTTGGCTTGGGGGTTACTACCATCGTTTTGTAGAGGGGTTTTCATTGATTGCAGCTCTATGACCAGGTTGACCCAGAAGGGTGCTCCATTCCAGTGGACAAAGGAGTGTGAGATGAGCTTTTAGAAGCTCAAGACAGCTCTAACTACAGCCCCAATTTTGATACTGCCTATAAGTTCGGGAACTTATATGGTCTATTGTGATGCCTCAAAGATTGGCCTCGGAGTAGTGTTGATACAAGACGGTAGGGTGATTGCCTACGCGTCCAGACAGTTGAATGTTCACGAGAAGAATTATCTGGTCCACGACCTATAGTTAGCTTCCATTGTTCACGCCCTGAAGATCTGGCGTCATTATTTGTATGATGTGCCTTGTGAGATTTATATTGACCATCGGAGCTTGCAACACCTATTCAAGCAAAAGGATCTAAATTTGCGCTAGATGAGGTGGTTAGAGTTGCTGAAGGACTATGACATCACTATTTTGTATCACCCGGGCAAGGACATTATGGTGACCGATGCCTTGAGTCGCTTGGAAGAGAGTTTGGGGAGTTTAGCTTATTTACCAGCATCGGAGAGGCCTATGGCGATGGATGTTCAGGCCTTAGCCAGCCAGTTTGTGAGATTGAATCTTTCGGAGCCCAGTCGAGTTCTAGCTTGCATGGTTTCTCGGTCTTCATTATTTGATCGTATCAGGGAGCGTCTGTATGATGACCTTCATTTGCTTGTCGTCAAGGACAAGGTTCAACACGGTGATGCCAGAGATGTAACTATTAGTGACGATGGTGTATTGAGGATGCAAAGTCAGATTTGTGTACCCAATGTGGATGGGCTTCAGGAGTTGATTCTGGAGGAGGCCCATAGTTCGCGGTATTCCATTCATCCGTGTGCCGCAAAGATGTATCAAGATTTGAGGCAGTGCTACTGGTGAGGTGGATGAACAAAGATATAGTTGGATTTGTAGCTCGGTGCCTCAACTGTCAGTAGGTGAAGTATGAGCACCAGAGACTGGGTGGGTTGCTTCAGTAGATAGAGATTCCGGAGTGGAAGTGGGAGCGGATCACCATGGACTTTGTAGTTGGGATCCCACGGACTTTGAGAAAGTTTGATTCTATCTGGGTGATCATGGATCGACTGACCAAGTTCGCGCATTTCATTCCTATGTGTACTACCTATTCTTCGGAGCGCCTAGTAGAGATTTATATCCGGGAGATTGTTCATCTGCATGGTATTCCAGTGTCTATCATTTCAGATAGAGGTACTCAGTTCACATCACGGTTCTGGAGGACCGTTTAACATGAGTTGGGTACTCGGGTGGAGTTGAGTACGACATTTCATCCTCATACAGATGGACAGTCTGACCGTACTATTTAGTTACTTGAGGATATGCTCTGTGCGTGTGTGATTGAGTTTGGAGGATCTTGGGATCAGTTCTTGCCATTGGCGGAGTTTGCCTACAACAACAGCTATCAGTCCACAGCATTCAGATGACACCATATGAGGCTTTATATGGTAGGCGGTGTAGATCCCCGGTTGGTTGGTTCGAGCCAGGAGAGGCTAGATTGTTGGGCACAGACTTGGTTCAGGATGTTTCGGAGAAGGTAAAGGTGATTCAGGATAGACTCCGTATAGCCCAGTCAATATAGAAGAGTTACGTGGAACGGAAGGTTCGTGATGTTTCATATATAGTTGGAGAGCGGGTTCTGCTTCAGGTTTTGCCTATAAAGGGCGTTATGAGATTTGGGAAGAAAGGGAAGTTGAGCCTGAGGTTTATTGGCCCTTTTGAGATATTGAGGCGTGTTGGGGAGGTCACATATGAGCTTGCCTTACCTCCCAGCTTGGCAGGAGTTCATCTGGTATTTTCATGTCTCGATGCTCCGGAGGTATCATGGCGATCCGTTGCACGTGTTGGATTTCAGTTTGGTCTAGTTGGACAAGGATCTATCGTATGATGAGGAGCCAATGGCAATATTGGATAGGCAGGTTATAAAGCTGAGGTCAAAGAACATTGAATCGGTAAAGGTTCAGTGGCGGGGTCAGCCGGTCGAGGGGGTAACCTGGGAGACCGAACAGGATATGCGCAGCCGTTACCCTCATCTTTTCACTACTTCAGGTATGCCTCTATGCTCGTTCGAGGACGAATGAATGTTTAAGTGTAGGAGGATGTGACGATCCAGCCGGTCGTCTTAAGAATTTACGCCATGATCCCCTATTAATTGCTTTCCTCGAGTTTATTTCTGTATTTTTATTTGCTAGGATGTTCGGTTTTGAATTTCAGAGAGTTTAGGGACACTTAGTCCCTAAATGAGAGCTTAGGTATTGGAAAGTTGACCGTAGTCGGAATAGTGTAAAGATGGCCTCAGAATGGAAATCCGATGGTTCCGTTAGCTCCGTTGGGTAATTTTGGGCTTAGGGGTGTGTTCGGATTGTGTTTTGGAGGTCCGTAGCTAATTTAAGCTTGAAATGCCGAAAGGTCGATTTTTGAAGTTTCCGTCTTGATAGCGAGATTTTTATCCGAGGGTCGAAATGGAATTTCTGGACGTTGGAGTAGCTTCGTAATGTTGAATGTGACGTGTGTGCAAAATTTCAGGTCATTCGGACGAGGTTTGATAGACTTTTTGATCGAAAGCATATTTTTAGAGTTTTTAGGATTCTTAGGCTTGAATCTGATGAAAAATAGATGTTGTGATGTTGTTTTGAGCATTCTGAATGTTGGAACAAGTTTGAATGAAGTTATAGGTTATGTTGGTAGGTTTGGTTGAGGTCCCAAGGGGGTCTCGGGATGATTTTGGATGCTTGATGGAAGTATTTTGGAGTTGGGAGTTTCAGCTTCAGCTGCTAGTTTTCTATCATAACCGCACCTGCAAGTGTGGGACCGCTGGTGCGGCGCCGCAAAAGCGGCTCAGTGGTCACAGAAGCGGAAATGAGGAAGGGGGCCAGGAACCGCAGAAGCGGCATAAGGAACCGCACCTGCGTGACCGCTTATGCGAATTTTGGGTTGCAGGTGCGAGAAGGAATTTTTAAGTGAGAACCGCAGAAGCGGTTCCCCCACCGCAGAAGCGGTTCCCCGACCGCAGAAGCGGTATCGCAGATGTGATTGTTTGATCGTAGATGCGGTAATAGCTGGGCCAAAATATGAAGTTTTGAGGGTTTAGTTTTAAAAGTTGAAAATTCAATTTGGAGCTCGGGAGAGGGCGATTTTGAGAGGAAATTGAAGAGGAGATCAGTGTGTAACAATTCTTCAACCCTTCTAGTTATATTCCATCAATCTATAGTTAGTTTCATCATTTTATTCGGATTGAAGATGAAAATTGGGAAAAAGTTGGAAGAAAGTTCTTAGACAAAAGTTTCAACTTTTGATTGGGAATTTGACCTTAGATTTGGATAATTTTGGTATGCAGGAACTCGTGAGAGTATGAGGATTCTGAAAATATAAATTTTACCCGATTTCGAGACATGTGCCCGAGGGACGTTTGGGTCATTTTACCTAATTTTGCGTATTAGCTTAAAATTTCTTTGTAGAATCAGTTATTTGAAGTGTTATTTACATTATGCAATTGAATTGAATATATTTGGGCCATTTGGAGTCGAGTACCCGTGGCAAGAACGTGGTCTCGGGTTGATTATTGAGCCGGTTCGAGGTAAGTGGCTTGTCTAACCTTGTGTGGGGGACCTTCCCCTTAGGATTTGGTATATTTGAAATGCCTTGTACGTGAGGTGACGAGTGCGTACTTGAGATAATTGTTGAAAATCCGGTTTTCTTTAAGCAATTTCAATTGTGTTCTTTTTTCTGTTTCATTTTACTTACAATTTAAACCTACTGTTAGCTTAGAAAAAGCATGTCTAATTGACTTAACTGTTTATTTGATTAATCTGCCTTAATTGAATTATGTGAAGCATGTTAGATTAGAATTACCTGTTTATTTGATACGAAATTGAGCTTAATTGAGTATTCTTGTGTTGCTGCTGTGTGTTTTACTTTGGGACTACATGACGACATCCCGAGATATCCCCTGTACGTATTTATCATTTGAACTGAGGTGCGGGATACCGAGAGATCCCTAGCACGTATATTGACAATACCAAGAGATCCTCGAGATACCAAGAGATCCCTAGTATATATTGAGGATACCGAGAGATCCTCGGGATACCAAGAGATTCCTAGCATATATTGAGGATATCAAGAGATCCCTAGCATATATTGAGGATACCGAGAGATCCTCGGGATATTGAGAGATCCCCGTTTATTTCCTTGTGATTGTTTTTGCCTCTATTTCAGTTATTGAATTCCTTGATTTCCTGTATTAAATTCTTAGTGTTAGTTTTCGACTGTACTGCTTATCTTATACTGTCATATCTTATATTTTTATTTTATCTCAGTAGGGACCTGACCTTCTTCATCACTACCCTACCGGGGTTAGGCTTGGCACTTATTGAGTACCGCTGTGGTGTACTCATGCCCTTTCTGCGCATGATTTTCATGTACAGATCCAGGTACCTTGACTCAGATTTACCATCCTTGAGGCAAGGCTACCCTTCGAAGACTTTAACGTATATCTGCCGCGTCCGCAGACCGAGGAGTCTCTCTCTATTCTCTCTTGTAGTTACATCCCTTCTGTATTTACTTGTTTTAGACTATTTTGGAGTTAGGGTACTATGTAATATCCTTAGCTTGTGATTCATGGGTTTTTGGGTTTTGGGAGAGATATATATTGGATTTGAGAGTTATATTTTGTATGCCGAGTGACACTTTTAAAACGATATTTTATTACATTATTTATGTTTTAAATTGTATTCTTCCGCAAATTGGTTTATCTTCTGCGTTTTAGGCTTACCTAGTCGTAGAGACTAGGTGCTGTCATGATGGTTCACGGAGGGCGAACCGGGGTCGTAACAATATAGATGTTTTACCTCTTCATCTTTGGCGTATTTTCACATCATCGATGACCCTTACTCGCCTTGCAGTAATCCTTCTATACCAAGGATAATGAAATTCCTTACTTACGAGGGTGACACCTAGTGTAACTAGCACACATAGTCCCTTAAGCTTAACTTTGCTCACATTGCTTGCTTTTGGGAAGCGTCTTCTTGAATGACCTTTTTCTGAATTCCTTATGAACCTTCTTCTGTTTTCCATTCTATTATCGCCGAAACGCAATCTGAAATTTTCACGATGCTGACTATTATCAAATCACTCAGTACCTAATTCATGTTTAGTTTATGTTGTTCACCATCCCATACTAAATTTTATTATTTTGGGGTCTAACTTTTACTTCTGGTAGTTGCGTTGGAGTCACAAATTTATTTCTCGAAATAAGGATATGACTTTATGGCCTATACTCTTTTTGTTGTCTTAAGGCCTGTCACCTCTCGTCTTTTTCTTCACTTGACCATGGACTCTGTAATACTGCCATCTTTTTGATCTACCGTTGTCATCCATGTATCACATCTTACTTATAGTGCCTCATTAACTCTCTTCTTATTTCCCTACTAACATTTATGTCTATCACTTTATTGTGAAACTCCAATAAGACATTTTTTTTCTTTTAGCTCCCCTTGCTCCATCTACTGGCTCTTCAATTTACCTAACATTCTCTCTTTACTAGGGATAGCGCCATACTAAGATAATATTTATCCCTTTCACGCTTCTAGTGCCTATCTTTGTAGTACTCATATCTAGCTGTACTATTTTAGAGTGCACCATCTGGGTGTCTCACAAGGAGATCTATTAGCATATTTGCACTATCCTTCGGAAATATCAACTAATGCAAACAATGCATTCACCATTTTTTTGTTACTCTAACCCCAACCAGATCCTTATATCTCGTCCTTCTCTTATACTACTTCTATTAACCCCCATAGGGCATAACTGGAATGGGTATGACCAATTGTACATACCTTTGTTATTATTGAAGGTAACTTAAAATGCTTATATCTCTCTGCCTGAGTTGAAAATATCGATAATCTTCATAAACTGGGTACCTTGTATACTTTTTCACCTTGCTTCTTTTACTTGCTGGAACTTATGTCTAATTTCCGATTCTGTTATTCCTTTTTACCATAAAAGGGGATAGGCATTCTTGCTTTAGGGATACTTTTCAAGAAGCTTACACATCTTAGTATACATATGGTCTGCTAGAACCTCATATTTATCCATCATAAGCATGATGCAAAAATCGAGTTACTCTAACTCAACTCTTTCACAACTATATCTCTTACCAACTATCTTTCTGGGTATAGGCATTGTCGTATTATGAATAAGATAGAGTTTAGGAGTTTGAATCCTTATAAGTGAGCTCTATCACACGATCTAGAGTAAGAAGAAAGAGTGACAATCCTAAATACCCTGTAGCCTCCTACTTATAAGTGTGGTGCACGACACACCCATAAACAAGACTCTACTAGACATGGCTTGTAGACTCCTTAGGAAGAAACTGTTCTGATACCACTTCTATTACGCCCCGAACCTGGGGGGCGAGACCAGCACCTGGTGCCTCTATCCTTGCGTACCAACTTGCGACTAAATGACTCTGAACATGTAATGTCATACTTTGGCCATAGGACACATTGCAAGGCAATTGCGAAGGCTGACTAAATATCAATATAATGCTGGGCCGACAAGGCCGTCATAACTACTACAACTGACAAATTATCAAAATATACATACAAGGCATACAAGACCCACATACTCCACTAACTGATAGGATATGTCTCCAAGTCTCTACTGATGGATATACTATGATCGGAATAGGGCCCCGACCTGCCCATATACATACATACATACATACATACATACATACATACATACATACATACATACATACATATATATATATATATATATATATATATATATATATATATATATATATATATAAAGCTCTAGACCTGACAACTCCGAAGGGCATGGAGCTTACCGATCAAGGTGAACTCGGGCAATACCTAATGAGGAGGACTACTCGTCTGTCTGTCTGAACCTGCATGCATGAAATGCAGCGCCCCCACAAAAGGGATGTCAGTACGAAATAATGTACCGAGTATGTAAGGTAATATACTGAAAGCTGAAACTAAACTGATAATATAATAACTGAAAGCAACTGGGAGTCAAAGATAATATGAAGATATGCTTACCTGCTGATACTGACTCAACTCTCTCAATATAGTAAGTAAAATAGCTGTCAGGCCCTATAAGACTATGTATATATATAACTGCTATGTCGTAGTAGGCTCACTCACAGGCACTCGGCCATACTAAGCTCTGTATCTCGACCAACTAGGCTCGCTCATAGGCGCTCGACCATAGTAGGCTTGACATATAACTTACCATCTGATCAGAGGTTGCCCAATAGGGACCTGCCCATCGATTATAGCTCAATGGTAATGAAAATACTTGAATACTGTATATATAAACTCTCTACGCTCTTGACTAGAAGAAGAAAATACTCAATTGAATATGCAGTCTCATATGCTTCGTTATCAAACTTGTGTAATTACGAGATCATGCAAAATGAAGGAAGAGCTTAGCCTTAACATACACGGAGTGGAGAAAAATTTGAATGATATTCTTAGAAAAGGTTGCACCGTACTCCCTTTGAATCGCAAAATATCACGTTGCTAAGGTTCTAAGAAATCTCGTTGGAATTTTGGTTGCTAACGTTGGAATTCTTGTAGATGCTATGAATTCTCTTTGTTTTTTAACCTTTGCAATAGGAATTCATTATCAAATTACTACTTGAATGTCTAAACTCTAAAGACGCCAAAATGCCAATTCTTTAAGTCTTACACGTGAAAAGGTTTAGTGTCTAGTATGTGACACTTTAGCTTGCCACCTTTCTTTGTGAATAATGACTCATTTAATTTGATCCATCTTGCTGCCACGTTTTGGCATTTAAGCTTATCCACAATTCTAGTTAATTAACCACTAATCTCTTGATTAACTTATTAATCTTTCACTAACCAATAATTAACCAATTACCCACATACTTAAGATTTATCCAAAATTACTCAGAATACTACTCACTTTTAACACACTTCATGCACCTTATTATCACGGTCATGTGGTACCTTGCATGACACTAGTCCATAAATACCGGATATTTATAGCCCGGACCGTATTTTATCTCAAAATGCCAAACTTTGACGAAATTTATTTTCATCGATTTTGCTTACCCTCTCACGTTCATGAATTTACTTATCACTTTCTAGAAATATCATAATACTTATAATCTCAAAATAATCTCATTTCCAACCTTACATTGATTAACTTACGTTGAAATTTTAACTTACGAAAATACGGGATATGACATCTCATTTCCCGAGCTTCCATCAATTTATTTATTGCGTACTTCCACATATCAAAATATGAGGTGTAACATTATTGTCCCCTTTGGAAAATTCTTCCTCGAATGTTGAATGATGCACTTATCATTCTCATAACCCATAGATCTTGTGAATACTTTGATACCCCCCTTGTCATCTAGGCAATTGTTTTGCTAATGAATCCCAAAGGCTAGGGCATTTACCCTTTTAGGCCTCTTTCTCGCACCACAACTCATTGTCGGAATTCTTCCGATCTTGTAACTATTGCTACCTTTTATGATGCATCCTGTACGACTCTGACTTTGTAAGTGCGCCTATGCGACTCTTCATTCCTTTTTCCTCCATCTTTT